>NC_090931.1:17919330-18220163 GCF_040938575.1 Ambystoma mexicanum | reverse complement strand
GGGGATGAAACTACAGCACTAGGAATCTTGACAACAAAAGTGTCAGGGGATGAAACTACAGCACTAGGAATCTTGACAACAAAAGTGTCAGCGGACTGAAACTACAGCACTAGGAATCTTGTCAACAAAAGTGTCAGCGGACTGAAACTACAGCACTAGGAATCTTGTCAACAAAAGTGTCAGGGGATGAAACTACAGCACTAGGAATCTTGTCAACAAAAGTGTCAGGGGATTGAAACTACAGCACTAGGAATCTTGTCAACAAAAGTGTCAGGGGACTGAAAGTATAGCTATGACTGAGGTTTGTAGTTCCTTCGCAATGCCTTGTTATCTCTTGTTTATTATTTATTAGAACACCTGGCGCTGCTACCAGAAAAGGTCTGAAGAGCAATGAAAGGCTACGTTTATAGAAGAAAATCACTGGGCACCAGACTCCAGGTCGCTGCTGCCCGCCCAGACTATTGAAAAGAAATAGATGTACTGTTCTAACATTATTTGTAAGTGAAATGCTCACAGCTCACATTTACTGAATATGAAAGTGTTTTCATCACACTTTCTATTAGCATCAAGGCTGGGTCTACGGCTCACACAACATACATGGCTGACATGGTTAGACACGAGATTACATGTCACCCTCCATGAGCTGTAGAACAAACTGTGGAGACATCATGGGAATAAGAGTAAAGAGAACAAAGAGCATGTCAAATGTGACAGAATACATATTTGCTAAAAAGGTGTTCATTAAGACCCTTCCTAGACACTAAATACTGAAACATCCACATGCCTTCTTGAGAAGAGCCAGCTGCAGCAGGTACTGGTCAGCTGACAAACTTCAGTAGCTGACGTTCGCTGATGAATCAGAGATGGGTCTCACAAAAAGTTCCAAACAGTTCTCACCTGTCCAGCAGGAGATAACTTGCTGTGGTGCATTGAACAAGTTCTCAGTTACTTGTCACGATGAAATAAAAATATGATCAGGATCAGGATGAACCCAGCTGCAAGGATGTAGAACACAGGTGTGATCCCAGAGCCTATGAACGTCTTTGTCAGCCAGACTGTAATGGATCCCAGAAAGGAGCTCACGTCTGTTGGAGCGGAGCTTTCCAATCGGGCTTGAATCTCCTTTGGCCAATCTGGGGTTCTCTCCAGCACGTCTAAGGCCAGTTGCAGTGCTCTGTTTGATGTGTCTATGTAAGTCTCTGTGGTGCTAGTGATGTGTATCTTTGTATCCATGAGGTATGCCAGTCTCAGCAAGAGTTGTGGGAACTTCAGAAGTTATAGCTTCACTTTAGTCAAATTCAATAGCACTAGCTCAGCCCACACTGGTGGATGAAAATGATGTTGCAACACTTTACCACCTTTGAGACCGTGATCAAGCTGGCAATCCCCAAAGGCACACCAAAGCATGAAGCGTTAAATTGCACAATGTAAGATCCATTAGGTAGTAGCAGAGCTTTTCTACTGAAGGTTTCCATTCGAATTGCAGTTAGCACGGATTTGGTTGAGTTTGAATTCTGCTCACACGGGCTGATCTTGAGAATGTCCTGGCATCTGATATAGGGTGTTCCACACCATTCTTCATGGAATACATTTGCACCATAGAATACTCATGCGTCGCATAAGCATGAGTATAGGGCACGTAATAGAGGGTTTGTATCCATCGCTTCTCTAGTCGATGCATGCACTTAACCCTTGCACTGCCACCTGCTGGCCGCACTACTTGTTTTTGGATGTTTTGATCCTGTGACTTGCAGTTGCTCCCTCTCCCTGCACTTGCGCGATCTCACTGTTACTTGGCCTAGTAGGATCGTTGTCTGTCTTCCCTCTGTTCCCCCTCCCTTGCCTCGTCGCGCCTTGAAACACTTGTGTATAGGAGCGTTATAAATGTCATATCATATCTACCCCAACAGATGCTAATAGTTTAGAGGCAAGCTCGTGTCCATGGGAAGGAAAGGAGGGTAGCACCATGAACGAAAACCAGACATCTGTGCAAGAACCCTGTATACTTCCGTGTTGCAAGGCCCCTAGAAGCAGGAATAATATTATGGCTGGAATAGTGAAAGCGGTTACTAATGGCCTTAAACTGTTAGCAGCTGAAGGCTGACAGTACCGTTTCGGTCACCAGCCGCCCGCCAGGTAGCCAGTCATGGGATTGATACCTTGACAATGCGGGCTAATCCCCTCCCTGCAGGCGGCCTGCTCGCCCAGGGCTAATGTAGAAGGCATTGGCGGCTGATAGTCGTGCTGGAAGGGGTCTCTACCGGATTAACCTCCGCCTGAAGGACAGCTCCCCGGGCTTGCTGGTGCTGCGGTCACTCCCCTGTGAGGCGGCGCCTCTGCTTGCTGTCTTTCATAGCACGGAAGGCTTCTATGCGCATCTCAACACTGCCCCGCCTAAGCCCTCAGGAAAGTGGGCTAGAGGTCAAAAGGAAAGGCACAGCCTGGCCATGGTTCCTCTCTGCCCAACACTGTGTACACGTCTAAGAGTTTATCTGCCAGCACGAAAAGTGGCAAGGCACAAGCACTTCACAACAACAAGAAGGAGAATACGAAAACGACCATATTCCTACGAATGAACGCTGCAAAATGCCCACGGTGATACGCATGGCAGGGCTGAACACTGGTGCCCCCACCTCGTTTATGGGCCAGCGGTGCCAGCTGGGCATCTGTCATTATCAGCCCTTGGCACGCCCAGCTGTGCATATGCAGGTGTGCCTCTGGCAGAGGTTTCACGCCGCTGTCTGTGGCCGGAGGCCCTTTAATGCCCCTATCTGAAAGCTCTATAACGGGCTTCTCTGGCTACCCCGATCAACAACACAGTAGCCACCAGTAGCTGGGGGGCACTCACCACTCATGAAACGAAGACACACATGCCATTAAGGGCACAGCTGTGTGGAGTAAGTGCCACCTGCAGTTGGCATATAATGCCCCATGCGATCAGGGCACTGACCTTTCTGGAATTGCTCGCTCTCATGCACTCTCTGCCTCTCACTCGCGCCCTCTCGCTCTGGATCACTGTCTCTCTCACTCACGCTCTCCTTCTCTTGCTCTGTATGTGTCTCTCTCTCTCTCTTTGCAGGTGACCCCCTCCTGCTTGTCCAATTGACACTCTTTAGAAGCCCTGCTCTGTGATATTGATATTTTATTTCTATCGCTCCTACACAAGTGTTTCAGAGCACGACGAGGCAAGGGAGGGGAACAGGGGAGAACACAACAACAGTCTTACTAAGCCCAGTGACATTGAGAATGCCCAAGTGCAGGGGAGAAGGAAGTGGGAAAGTGCATGGGGGTGGGGAGAAGTGGAAAGTGCTGAGCAAAAGGAATATACATAAATAAATAATAAAAGCAGAAAACAGTAGTTGTGCAGCCAGCAAGTGGCAAGTGCTAGGTTTATGGCAACAGACAGGGTGTGTCAGATTAGTGCAGAAAAAAATGGGGGGGGGGCTGTAGGGTTACAGATACAGACCCCAGTGCAAGGGTTGCCAGGAGGCAGTGCGGGTGCTTGGCATGGTAAGCAGGTACCTGGGCCCGAAAGTCAGAGGGTAACCAGGTGCACAGTGCCGAGAGAGAACAGATCAGCAGGGGAGAGGGGAGCGAAGACAGAAGCAAAGAGGAAGGTCTTGAGGTGCTTCTGGAACCGGAGATGGTTCTCCTCACGTTTCAGAGTGGCAGGGATAGTGGAATGATGCCACGTGTTATTTGTACATTTCAATGGGTCTTCAGATAAGGCCTTATGTTTGATGAAAATCTCAAATATCCAAGCGCCCATGTTCTTGATTTGCATCTCAAAAGGGTGGCTTTTTGCGGTCTATGGAAAAACCAATGTAAAAAACACATGTTTCCAAAAATACAAATGCTGGAGCAGCAATTGGTTATTTTATTTCAAAATGAAACAAAGCAATATTGTCAACCAATCAAAAGGAATATAAAGATAAAATAATACGCACACATCTTACAAACATGCAAAACATACACATATTTATTAAAAAAAACACCTAACACTACATGTTTTGTACATGATTGAAGCTTAATTTATCACTGTATGCATAAATAGAAATTTGCATGAAATGTGCTTTGAACCCTCAATGAAAATCAAAGTTCAGGATAGAATTAGGTGGCAAAGTGCTTGCTGGTTAACGAGGGAACGGGGGCTCCCTGGACTGTCGCCCCCAGTAAAGGGCAGGTGCTCACTTTGGATGCCACCTCAGCCTTCGACATGGAAGCCAGGCCAATGCTATGGCGCATTTTAGGAGAATTGAAGGACCCAGGACAATCGCTAGAAAGGATCCAAATGTTACATTTGAACACAGAAAAGAGAGTGCGTTAGAGTGCTCCTGGAAGATACTGGTGACACCCCTCCATTTCAGCCTCTACACCAACTAAATTCTATGAGCAGTGTGTGCAGAAGGGGTCAGCCATTCCCATGGGAGGGGGCAAATGCCACTAAAACTGAAGGTCTGGTTATGGGGGCAAAGAAGATGTCTACCTGGGCTTTCTTTTTCAATAAAGTGCTGCCTAAACAGCCGAGAAAACGCTATTGATTAGTGGATTGGAGTCTCCGCAGACCTGAGAGGTTTTGAACATTGGAACGAATAACTCATCTCTGAGACAGGATAACGTTGCTGCAATGGCGCTCGCTAACATTGGCTACCAAGAATTCTGCCAATTTATCAAGCCAAGCGGAGGACCATTGCCCTATACGACTCCAGGCTGCGGGGATTTGAGTCTCCAATCGAACTAAACAGGGCTGAGGAACCATGCCCTCATTTTGCCACTCATTTTCAGCGTGTGTGCACCTTCAAAATAATCTCTGATGTCGACCTATTTTAAGTTGGCTGGTCTTGTGGAATAATCCTAGAGCAGAACTTAGAAGGAAATCCTAATGAATGGATCCTGAAGGCAGTCTGCAAAGAAGATCCCAACGCTTCATTGTAGTAGAGCCGCGCTTTCCTCTATTAACTGCTCAGAAGGGTATTATACTTCGCCTGTTGCGCCGACAGAGACAGGAAGTCTGCCAAAAGCGCCTTTTGGAAATACATTTCAGGTGGGAAGGGAAGATACAGACTTTGTAAAATAAAAGGACTTAACAGAGCTCTCCTCATGTCATGATATCCGTGCATGGACAAATTGAACAATATTTAATCTGGGCAGTAAGACCTTCAGCGTGGAGGTGTCTCGCTCACTTAGACTCAGTTCTTACCTTTGGGCCTCAGTTATTTGTGGATATCAAATCTGCTTGGGAACTTGTGCCCGCAAGATGAGGAACTGTAATGCACTGTAAAGCTTGTGTGTTAAGCCTTGTCACATTCCTAGGCCCGAGGGTTTACTCAATGCCGCCCTGCACTTATATATCTGCACGTGTTGCCTGGTCATTCTGGAGCCTCAGCTGTGCAGACATTAACTGAAGGGTTAAGAATTCGGAGAAAACTGATAGTCCCATTTCTGTGTCTGGTATTTACTTTGCCTCACTTAAATTACACATATTATTCTACTGTATACATTGTAATGTAGTGTTCAATGTATTAACTGTGGTTATGTTTTTGTACATTTCTCGGAAATAAAACAGTATTTGATTAAATGGATAAACTTTACAACGATAGTTCACTCTAGCAAAGGAACTTGCAAGTACACAATATCTACACAAAGCTCACCACAATGGCAACGTGCGTGATGAAGAGCCGGCCTTTTATTTTCCTAGAGGAGACAGACGTTAGCATTGGTTTTAGGGCGGCAGAAGCCGACCTTTACCCTTTTGAGTTGGGCGGCCCGGATGCTACTCATTTAAGGACTCAGGGGTACTGGTAGATATGACGCCTTAGAGAGTCTGAGAGGATGTGTCACTTGTACTTTAGAAAAGCATCCACACGTTGCCAAGACTTTGCTTAGTAATGTTTGGGCTTTTTATGTAAGTACTGTCTCATTTCGGAGGCATATGCTCCTCCCCCACTCAGATGTAAAACATGAAGAGGTCCCATAGCTCTATATGGTGAATTTCATGGACAATCGCTTATGACCCACATTGGTTTTGATGACACCTGGGTGTGCTCCCAGATGTTGGGAAAATAAAAAACGGGAACGGAACGCAGTGGACAAGATACCCCAAGTTAGCCATTGCTCTTGGCTCCAGTGTTTGTTATGCGACTGAAGGAGGACACACATTTCATCATTCAGATATGGAACATCACCTATAAGAGCGGTGGGTCTTTCACGCCCACCTGCACGCTGGCAGTCCAAGCTGAAACCCAGCCTATTAACACCCGGCGGGCCTGATTCATAAAGGAATTCTCCCCTTCTAAATCGCTTTTGTAAATCAGGCCCGCAGATTCCCTGGGTTGTCTCTGCACGGGGTGTCACGGCATCTGCTGTGTGGTCCAGGGAAGTTTAGCCAATCGCCGAGCAAGTTCAGCGCTCGTGATGAAATGGGAACTAAGAGATAGCATCCAGTTTGCCAGGATCTACTGCTAGATCTGAGGAAGAAAACACAGGGCTATCACCAGTCAGCCACACAATCATGGCTCTGAGCCCAGACCCCGATGGGTACTACCAATATTAGAATGTCCAAAACCATTTAGGGCAAGGGACCTTCGCTCGTGAAACAATACCCACAAGCCCCAAGAGCCCCACTGTTCAGGATCATGAAGGACATTCCAATGCCTTTGCACAGTAGCACTAAGGCACACCCACCCAATACCCAAGAGCCCCGCTGTTCAGGATCATGAAGGACATTCCGCTGCCTTTGCACAGTAGCACTTATGCACACCCACCACAATACCCAAAAGCCCTGCTGTTCTGGATCATGAAGGACATTCCAATGCCTTTGCACAGTAGCACAAATGCACACCCACCACAATACCCAAGAGCCCCGCTGTTCTGGATCATGAAGGACATTCCAATGCCTTTGCACAGTAGCACAAATGCACACCCATCACAATACCCAAGAGCCTCGCTGTTCTGGATCATGAAGGACATTCCAATGCCTTTGCACAGTAGAACTAATGCACACCCACCACAATACCCAAGAGCCCCGCTGTTCTGGATCATGAAGGACATTCCAATGCCTTTGCACGCTAGCGCTAATGCACACCCACCACAATATCCAAGAGCCCCACTGTTCTGGATCATGAAGGACATTCCGCTGCCTTTGCACAGTAGCGCTAATGCACACCCATCACAATGCACAGTAGCGCTAATGCACACCCATCACAAAACCCAACAGCCTCGCTGTTCTCGATCATGAAGGACATTCCAATGCCTTTGCACAGTAGCACTAATGCACACCCACCACAATACCCAAGAGCCCCGCTGTTCTGGATCATGAAGGACATTCCAATGCCTTTGCACAGTAGCGCTAATGCACACCCACCAAAATACCCAAGAGCCTCGCTGTTCTGGATCATGAAGGACATTCCAATGCCTTTGCACAGTAGCGCTAATGCACACCCATCACAATGCACAGTAGCGCTAATGCACACCCATCACAATACCCAAGAGCCTCGCTGTTCTGGATCATGAAGGACATTCCAATGCCTTTGCACAGTAGCACAAATGCACACCCATCACAATACCCAAGAGCCCCGCTGTTCAGGATCATGAAGGACATTCCAATGCCTTTGCACGCTAGCGCTAATGCACACCCACCACAATATCCAAGAGCCCCACTGTTCTGGATCATGAAGGACATTCCGCTGCCTTTGCACAGTAGCGCTAATGCACACCCATCACAATGCACAGTAGCGCTAATGCACACCCACCAAAATACCCAAGAGCCTCGCTGTTCTGGATCATGAAGGACATTCCAATGCCTTTGCACAGTAGCGCTAATGCACACCCATCACAATGCACAGTAGCGCTAATGCACACCCATCATAATACCCAAGAGCCTCGCTGTTCTGGATCATGAAGGACATTCCAATGCCTTTGCACAGTAGCGCTAATGTACACCCACCACAATACCCAAGAGCCCCGCTGTTCTGGATCATGAAGGACATTCCGCTGCCTTTGCAAGTAGCGCTAATGCACACCCACCACAATACCCAAGAGCCCCGCTGTTCTGGATCATGAAGGACATTCCAATGCCTTTGCACAGTAGCGCTAATGCACACCCACCACAATACCCAAGAGCCCTGCTGTTCAGGGTCATGAAGGACATTCCAATGTCTTTGCACAGTAGCGCTAATGCACACCCACCACAATACCCAAGAGCCCTGCTGTTCTGGATCATGAAGGACATTTCAATGCCTTTGCACAGTAGCGCTAATGCACACCCACCACAATACCCAAGAGCCCCGCTGTTCTGGATCATGAAGGACATTCCAATGCCTTTGCACAGTAGCGGTAATGCACACCCACCACAATACCCAAGAGCCCCGCTGTTCAGGATCATGAAGGACATTCCGCTGCCTTTGCACAGTAGCGCTAATGCACACCCACCACAATACCCAAGAGCCCCACTGTTCAGGATCATGAAGGACATTCCAATGCCTTTGCACAGTAGCGCTAATGCACACCCACCACAATACCCAAGAGCCCCACTGTTCAGGATCATGAAGGACATTCCGCTGCCTTTGCACAATAGCGCTAATGCACACCCACCACAATACCGAAGAGCCCCGCTGTTCTGGATCATGAAGGACATTCCAATGCCTTTGCACAGTAGCACAAATGCACACCCATCACAATACCCAAGAGCCCCGCTGTTCAGGATCATGAAGGACATTCCAATGCCTTTGCACAGTAGCGCTAATGCACGCCCACCACAATACCCAAGAGCCCCGCTGTTCTGGATCATGAAGGACATTCCAATGCCTTTGCACGCTAGCGCTAATGCACACCCACCACAATACCCAAGAGCCCCACTGTTCTGGATCATGAAGGACATTCCAATGCCTTTGCACGCTAGCGCTAATGCACACCCACCACAATATCCAAGAGCCCCACTGTTCTGGATCATGAAGGACATTCCGCTGCCTTTGCACAGTAGCGCTAATGCACACCCATCACAATGCACAGTAGCGCTAATGCACACCCATCACAAAACCCAACAGCCTCGCTGTTCTCGATCATGAAGGACATTCCAATGCCTTTGCACAGTAGCGCTAATGCACACCCATCACAATGCACAGTAGCGCTAATGCACACCCATCACAATACCCAAGAGCCTCGCTGTTCTGGATCATGAAGGACATTCCAATGCCTTTGCACAGTAGCGCTAATGCACACCCACCACAATACCCAAGAGCCCCGCTGTTCAGGATCATGAAGGACATTCCGCTGCCTTTGCACAGTAGCGCTAATGCACACCCACCACAATACCCAAGAGCCCCGCTGTTCTGGATCATGAAGGACATTCCAATGCCTTTGCACAGTAGCGGTAATGCACACCCACCACAATACCCAAGAGCCCCGCTGTTCAGGATCATGAAGGACATTCCGCTGCCTTTGCACAGTAGCGCTAATGCACACCCACCACAATACCCAAGAGCCCCACTGTTCAGGATCATGAAGGACATTCAATGCCTTTGCACAGTAGCGCTAATGCACACCCACCACAATACCCAAGAGCCCCGCTGTTCAGGATCATGAAGGACATTCCGCTGCCTTTGCACAGTATCGCTAATGCACACCCATCACAAAACCCAACAGCCTCGCTGTTCTCGATCATGAAGGACATTCCAATGCCTTTGCACAGTAGCGCTAATGCACACCCATCACAATGCACAGTAGCGCTAATGCACACCCATCACAATACCCAAGAGCCTCGCTGTTCTGGATCATGAAGGACATTCCAATGCCTTTGCACAGTAGCGGTAATGCACACCCACCACAATACCCAAGAGCCCCGCTGTTCAGGATCATGAAGGACATTCCGCTGCCTTTGCACAGTAGCGCTAATGCACACCCACCACAATACCCAAGAGCCCCACTGTTCAGGATCATGAAGGACATTCAATGCCTTTGCACAGTAGCGCTAATGCACACCCACCACAATACCCAAGAGCCCCGCTGTTCAGGATCATGAAGGACATTCCGCTGCCTTTGCACAGTAGCGCTAATGCACACCCACCACAATACCCAAGAGCCCCACTGTTCAGGATCATGAAGGACATTCCAATGCCTTTGCACAGTAGCGCTAATGCACACCCACCACAATACCCAAGAGCCCCACTGTTCAGGATCATGAAGGACATTCCGCTGCCTTTGCACAATAGCGCTAATGCACACCCACCACAATACCGAAGAGCCCCGCTGTTCTGGATCATGAAGGACATTCCAATGCCTTTGCACAGTAGCACAAATGCACACCCATCACAATACCCAAGAGCCCCGCTGTTCAGGATCATGAAGGACATTCCAATGCCTTTGCACAGTAGCGCTAATGCACGCCCACCACAATACCCAAGAGCCCCGCTGTTCTGGATCATGAAGGACATTCCAATGCCTTTGCACGCTAGCGCTAATGCACACCCACCACAATACCCAAGAGCCCCACTGTTCTGGATCATGAAGGACATTCCAATGCCTTTGCACGCTAGCGCTAATGCACACCCACCACAATATCCAAGAGCCCCACTGTTCTGGATCATGAAGGACATTCCGCTGCCTTTGCACAGTAGCGCTAATGCACACCCATCACAATGCACAGTAGCGCTAATGCACACCCATCACAAAACCCAACAGCCTCGCTGTTCTCGATCATGAAGGACATTCCAATGCCTTTGCACAGTAGCGCTAATGCACACCCATCACAATGCACAGTAGCGCTAATGCACACCCATCACAATACCCAAGAGCCTCGCTGTTCTGGATCATGAAGGACATTCCAATGCCTTTGCACAGTAGCGCTAATGCACACCCACCACAATACCCAAGAGCCCCGCTGTTCAGGATCATGAAGGACATTCCGCTGCCTTTGCACAGTAGCGCTAATGCACACCCACCACAATACCCAAGAGCCCCGCTGTTCTGGATCATGAAGGACATTCCAATGCCTTTGCACAGTAGCGGTAATGCACACCCACCACAATACCCAAGAGCCCCGCTGTTCAGGATCATGAAGGACATTCCGCTGCCTTTGCACAGTAGCGCTAATGCACACCCACCACAATACCCAAGAGCCCCACTGTTCAGGATCATGAAGGACATTCAATGCCTTTGCACAGTAGCGCTAATGCACACCCACCACAATACCCAAGAGCCCCGCTGTTCAGGATCATGAAGGACATTCCGCTGCCTTTGCACAGTAGCGCTAATGCACACCCATCACAAAACCCAACAGCCTCGCTGTTCTCGATCATGAAGGACATTCCAATGCCTTTGCACAGTAGCGCTAATGCACACCCATCACAATGCACAGTAGCGCTAATGCACACCCATCACAATACCCAAGAGCCTCGCTGTTCTGGATCATGAAGGACATTCCAATGCCTTTGCACAGTAGCGCTAATGCACACCCACCACAATACCCAAGAGCCCCGCTGTTCAGGATCATGAAGGACATTCCGCTGCCTTTGCACAGTAGCGCTAATGCACACCCACCACAATACCCAAGAGCCCCGCTGTTCTGGATCATGAAGGACATTCCAATGCCTTTGCACAGTAGCGGTAATGCACACCCACCACAATACCCAAGAGCCCCGCTGTTCAGGATCATGAAGGACATTCCGCTGCCTTTGCACAGTAGCGCTAATGCACACCCACCACAATACCCAAGAGCCCCACTGTTCAGGATCATGAAGGACATTCAATGCCTTTGCACAGTAGCGCTAATGCACACCCACCACAATACCCAAGAGCTCTGCTGTTCTGGATCATGAAGGACATTCCAATGCCTTTGCACAGTAGCGCTAATGCACACCCACCACAATACCCAAGAGCCCCGCTGTTCAGGATCATGAAGGACCTTCCAATGCCTTTGCACAGTAGCGCTAATGCACACCCACCACAATACCCAAGAGCCCCACTGTTAAGGATCATGAAGGACATTCCAATGCCTTTGCACAGTAGCGCTAATGCACACCCACCACAATACCCAAGAGCCCCACTGTTCTGGATCGTGAAGGATATTCCAATGCATTTGCACAGTAGCGCTAATGCACACCCACCACAATACCCAAGAGCCCCGCTGTTCTGGATCATGAAGGACATTCCAATGCCTTTGCACAGTAGTGCTAATGCACACCCACCACAATACCCAAGAGCCCCGCTGTTCAGGATCATGAAGGACATTCAAATGCCTTTGCACAGTAGCGCTAATGCACACCCACCACAATACCCAAGAGCCCCACTATTCAGGATCATGAAGGACAGTCCGCTGCCTTTGCACAGTAGCACTAATGCACACCCACCACAATACCCAAGAGCCCCGCTGTTCTGGATCATGAAGGACATTCCAATGCCTTTGCACAGTAGCGCTAATGCACACCCACCACAATACCCAAGAGACCCGCTGTTCAGGATCATGAAGGACATTCCGCTGCCTTTGCACAGTAGCGCTAATGCACACCCACCCCAATACCCAAGAGCCCCGCTGTTCTGGATCATGAAGGACATTCCGCTGCCTTTGCACAGTAGCGCTAATGCACACCCACCACAATACCCAAGAGCCCCGCTGTTCTGGATCATGAAGGACATTCCAATGCCTTTGCACAGTAGCGCTAATGCACACCCACCACAATACCCAAGAGTCCAATGCCTTTGCACAGTAGCACTAATGCACACCCACCACAATACCCAAGAGCCCCACTGTTCAGGATCATGAAGGACATTCGAATGCCTTTGCACAGTAGCGCTAATGCAAACCCACCACAATACCCAAGAGCCCCACTGTTCAGGATCATGAAGGACATTCGAATGCCTTTGCACAGTAGCGCAAATGCACACCCACCACAATACCCAAGAGCCCCACTGTTCTGGATCCTGAAGGACATTCAAATGCCTTTGCACAGTAGCGCTAATGCACACCCACCACAATACCCAAGAGCCCCGCTGTTCAGGATTATGAAAGACATTGCGCTGCCTTTGCAAGTACCGCTAATGAACACCCACCACAATACCCAAGAGCCCCACTATTCGGGATCATGAAGGACATTCAATGCCTTTGCACAGTAGCACTAATGCACACCCACCACAATACCCCAGAGCCCCACTATTCAGGATCATGAAGGACATTCAATGCCTTTGCACAGTAGCGCTAATGCACACCCACCACAATACCCAAGAGCCCCACTGTTCAGGATCATGAAGGACATTCCAATGCCTTTGCACAGTAGCGCAAATGCACACCCACCACAATACCCAAGAGCCCCGCTGTTCTGGATCATGAAGGACATTCAATGCCTTTGCACAGTAGCGCTAATGCACACCCACCACAATACCCAAGAGCCCCGCTGTTCAGGATCATGAAGGACATTCCAATACCTTTGCACAGTAGCGCAAATGCACACCCACCACAATACCCAAGAGCCTCGCTGCTCTGGATCATGAAGGACATTCCAATGACTTTGCACAGTAGCGCTAATGCACACCCACCACAATACCCAAGAGCCCCGCTGTTCAGGGTCATGAAGGACATTCCAATGCCTTTGCACAGTAGCGCTAATGCACACCCACCACAATACCAAAGAGCCCCACTGTTCGGGATCATGAAGGACATTCAATGCCTTTGCACAGTAGCGCTAATGCACACCCACCACAATACCCAAGAGCCCCACTATTCGGGATCATGAAGGACATTCAATGCTTTTGCACAGTAGCGCTAATGCACACCCACCACAATACCCAAGAGCCCCACTATTCAGGATCATTGACATTCAATGCCTTTGCACAGTAGCGCTAATGCACACCCACCACAATACCCAAGAGCCCCACTATTCAGGATCATGAAGGACATTCAATGCCTTTGCACAGTAGCGCTAATGCACACCCACCACAATACCCAAGAGCCCCACTGTTCAGGATCATGAAGGACATTCCAATGCCTTTGCACAGTAGCGCAAATGCACACCCACCACAATACCCAAGAGCCCCGCTGTTCTGGATCATGAAGGACATTCAATGCCTTTGCACAGTAGCGCTAATGCACACCCACCACAATACCGAAGAGCCCCGCTGTTCAGGATCATGAAGGACATTCCAATGCCTTTGCACAGTAGCGCAAATGCACACCCACCACAATACCCAAGAGCCCCGCTGTTCTGGATCATGAAGGACATTCAATGCCTTTGCACAGTAGCGCTAATGCACGCCCACCACAATACCCAAGAGCCCCGCTGTTCAGGGTCATGAAGGACATTCCAATGTCTTTGCACAGTAGCGCTAATGCACACCCACCACAATACCCAAGAGCCCTGCTGTTCTGGATCATGAAGGACATTTCAATGCCTTTGCACAGTAGCGCTAATGCACACCCACCACAATACCCAAGAGCCCCGCTGTTCAGGATTATGAAAGACATTGCGCTGCCTTTGCACAGTAGCGCTAATGCACACCCACCACAATACCCAAGAGCCCCATTGTTCAGGATCATGAAGGACATTCCAATGCCTTTGCACAGTAGCGCAAATGCACACCCACCACAATACCCAAGAGCCCCGCTGTTCTGGATCATGAAGGACATTCAATGACTTTGCACAGTAGCGCTAATGCACACCCACCACAATACCCAAGAGCCCCGCTGTTCAGGATCATGAAGGACATTCCAATGCCTTTGCACAGTAGCGCAAATGCACACCCACCACAATACCCAAGAGCCCCGCTGTTCTGGATCATGAAGGACATTCAATGCCTTTGCACAGTAGCGCTAATGCACACCCACCACAATACCCAAGAGCCCCGCTGTTCAGGGTCATGAAGGACATTCCAAAGTCTTTGCACAGTAGCGCTAATGCACACCCACCACAATACCCAAGAGCCCTGCTGTTCTGGATCATGAAGAACATTTCAATGCCTTTGCACAGTAGCGCTAATGCACACCCACCACAATACCCAAGAGCCCTGCTGTTCTGGATCATGAAGGACATTCGATGCCTTTGCACAGTAGCGCTAATGCACACCCAGCACAATACCCAAGAGCCCCGCTGTTCAGGATTATGAAAGACATTGCGCTGCCTTTGCACAGTAGCGCTAATGCACACCCACCACAATACCCAAGAGTCCCGCTGTTCTGGATCATGAAGGACATTCCGCTGCCTTTGCAAGTAGCGCTAATGAACAGCACTAATGCACACCCACCACAATGCCCAAGAGCCCCACTGTTCTGGATCATGAAGGACATTCCAATGTATTTGCGCAGTAGCACTAATGCACACCCACCACAATCCCCAAGAGCCCCACTATTCAGCACCATGAAGGACATTCCAATGCATTTGCACAGTAGTGCTAATGCACACCCACCACAATGCCCAAGAGCCCCACTGTTCTGGATCATGAAGGACATTCCACTGCCTTTGCACAGTAGCACTAATGCACACCCACCACAATACCCAAGAGCCCCACTGACTGGATCATGAAGGACATTCCAATGTCTTTGCACAGTAGCGCTAATGCACACCCACCACAATACCCAAGAGCCCTGCTGTTCAGGATCATGAAGGACATTTCAATGCCTTTGCACAGTAGTGCTAATGCACAGCCACCACAATACCCAAGAGCCCTGCTGTTCGGGATCATGAAGGACATTCCAATGCCTTTGCACAGTAGCGCTAATGCACACCCACCACAATACCCAGGACCCCCACCTTTCTAGATCATGAAGAACATTCCACTGCCTTTGCACAGTAGCACTAATGCAAACCCACCACAATACCCAAGAGCCCCACTCTTCTGGATCATGAAGGACATTCCAATGTCTTTGCACAGTAGCACTAGTGCACACCCACCACAATACCCAAGAGACCCACTGTTCTGGATCACGAAGGACATCCCAATGTCTTTGCACAGTAGCACTAATGCACACCCACCACAATATCAAAGAACCCAACTGTTCTGGATCATGAAGGACATTCCAATGTCTTTGCACAGTAGCACCAATGCACACCCACCACAATACCCAAAAGCCCCACTGTTCTGGATCATGAAGGACATTCCACTGCCTTTACACAGTAGCACTAATGCACACCCACCACAATGCTCAAGAGCCCCACTGTTCTGGATCATGAAGGACATTCCAATGTCTTTGCACAGTAGCACTAATGCACACCCACCACAATCCCCAAGAGCCCCACTATTCAGCAACAAGAAAGACATTCCAATGCATTTGCACAGTAGTGCTAATGCACACCCACCACAATACCCAAGAGCCCCACTGTTCTGGATCATGAAGGACATTCCAATGTCTTTGCACAGTAGCACTAGTGCACGCCCACCACAATCTCCAAGAGCCCCACCTTTCTAGATCATGAAGGACATTCCACTGCCTTTGCACAGTAGCATTAATGCAAACCCACCACAATACCCAAGAGCCCCACTGTTCTGGATCATGAAGGACATTCCAATGTCTTTGCACACTAGCACTAATGCACACCCACCACAATACCCAAGAGACCCACTGTTCTGGATCACGAAGGACATCCCAATGTCTTTGCACAGTAGCACTAATGCACACCCACCACAATATCAAAGAACCCAACTGGTCTGGATCATGAAGGACATTCCAATGTCTTTGCACAGTAGCACTAATGCACACCCACCACAATACCCAAAAGCCCCACTGTTCTGGATCATGAAGGACATTCCAATGCCTTTGCACAGTAGCACTAATGCACAGTAGCACTAATGCACACCCACCACAATACCCAAGAACCCCATTGTTCTGGATCATTAAGGACATTCCACTGCCTTTGCAAAGTAGCACTAATGCACACCCACCACAATACCCAAGAGCCCCGCTGTTCTGGATCATGAAGGACATTCCATTGTCTTTGCACAGTAGCACTAATGCACACCCACCACAATCCCCAAGAGCCCCACCATTCAGCACCAAGAAAGACATTCCAATGCATTTGCACAGTAGTGCTAATACACACCCACCACAATACCCAAGAGCCCCACTGTTCTGGATCATGAAGGACATTCCAATCTCTTTGCACAGTAGCACTAGTGCACGCCCACCACAATCTCCAAGAGCCCCACTATTCAGGACCATGAAGGACTTTCCAATGCATTTGCACAGTAGCGCTAATGCACACCCACCACAATACCCAAGAGCCCCACTCTTCTGGATCATGAAGGACATTCAATGCCTTTGCACAGTAGCGCTAATGCACACCCACCACAATACCCAAGAGCCCCACTGTTCAGGATCATGAAGGACATTCCACTGCCTTTGCACAGTAGCACCAATGCACACCCACCACAATACCCAAGAGCCCCACTGTTCTGGATCATGAAGAACATTCAATGCCTGTGCACAGTAGCGCTAATGCACACACACCACAATACCCAAGAGTCCCGCTGTTCTGGATCATGAAGGACATTCCGCTGCCTTTGCACAGTAGCGCTAATGCACACCCACCACAATACCCAAGAGCCCCACTGTTCAGGATCATGAACGACATTCGATGCCTTTGCACAGTAGCGCTAATGCACACCCACCACAATACCTAAGAGCCCCATTATTCAGGATCATGAAGGACATTCAATGCCTTTGCACAGTAGCGCTAATGCACACCCACCAAAATACCCAAGAGCCCCACTATTCAGGATCATTAAGGACATTAAATGCCTTTGCACAGTAGCGCTAATGCACACCCAACACAATCCCCAAGAGCCCCACTATTCAGCACCAAGAAAGACATTCCAATGCATTTGCACAGTAGTGCTAATGCACACCCACCACAATACCCAAGAGCCCCACTGTTCTGGATCATGAAGGACATCCCAATGTCATTGCACAGTAGCACTAATGCACACACACCACAATATCAAAGAACCCAACTGTTCTGGATCATGAAGGACATTCCAATGTCTTTGCACATTAGCACTAATGCACACCCACCACAATACCCAAGAGCCCCACTGACTGGATCATGAAGGACATTCCAATGTCTTTGCACAGTAGCGCTAATGCACACCCACCACAATACCCAAGAGCCCTGCTGTTCTGGATCATGAAGGACATTTCAATGCCTTTGCACAGTAGTGCTAATGCACACCCACCACAATACCCAAGAGCCCTGCTGTTCGGGATCATGAAGGACATTCCAATGTCTTTGCACAGTAGCGCTAATGCACACCCACCACAATACCCAGGAGCCCCACCTTTCTAGATCACGAAGGACATTCCACTGCCTTTGCACAGTAGCACTAATGCAAACCCACCACAATACCCAAGAGCCCCACTGTTCTGGATCATGAAGGACATTCCAATGTCTTTGCACACTAGCACTAATGCACACCCACCACAATACCCAAGAGACCCACTGTTCTGGATCACGAAGGACATCCCAATGTCTTTGCACAGTAGCACTAATGCACACCCACCACAATATCAAAGAACCCAACTGTTCTGGATCATGAAGGACATTCAATGCCTTTGCACAGTAGCGCTAATGCACACCCACCACAATACCGAAGAGCCCCGCTGTTCAGGATCATGAAGGACATTCCAATGCCTTTGCACAGTAGCGCAAATGCACACCCACCACAATACCCAAGAGCCCCGCTGTTCTGGATCATGAAGGACATTCAATCCCTTTGCACAGTAGCGCTAATGCACGCCCACCACAATACCCAAGAGCCCCGCTGTTCAGGGTCATGAAGGACATTCCAATGTCTTTGCACAGTAGCGCTAATGCACACCCACCACAATACCCAAGAGCCCTGCTGTTCTGGATCATGAAGGACATTTCAATGCCTTTGCACAGTAGCGCTAATGCACACCCACCACAATACCCAAGAGCCCCGCTGTTCAGGATTATGAAAGACATTGCGCTGCCTTTGCACAGTAGCGCTAATGCACACCCACCACAATACCCAAGAGCCCCATTGTTCAGGATCATGAAGGACATTCCAATGCCTTTGCACAGTAGCGCAAATGCACACCCACCACAATACCCAAGAGCCCCGCTGTTCTGGATCATGAAGGACATTCAATGCCTTTGCACAGTAGCGCTAATGCACACCCACCACAATACCCAAGAGCCCCGCTGTTCAGGATCATGAAGGACATTCCAATGCCTTTGCACAGTAGCGCAAATGCACACCCACCACAATACCCAAGAGCCCCGCTGTTCTGGATCATGAAGGACATTCAATGCCTTTGCACAGTAGCGCTAATGCACACCCACCACAATACCCAAGAGCCCCACTGTTCTGGATCATGAAGGACATTCCGCTGCCTTTGCACAGTAGCGCTAATGCACACCCATCACAATGCACAGTAGCGCTAATGCACACCCATCACAAAACCCAACAGCCTCGCTGTTCTCGATCATGAAGGACATTCCAATGCCTTTGCACAGTAGCACTAATGCACACCCACCACAATACCCAAGAGCCCCGCTGTTCTGGATCATGAAGGACATTCCAATGCCTTTGCACAGTAGCGCTAATGCACACCCACCAAAATACCCAAGAGCCTCGCTGTTCTGGATCATGAAGGACATTCCAATGCCTTTGCACAGTAGCGCTAATGCACACCCATCACAATGCACAGTAGCGCTAATGCACACCCATCACAATACCCAAGAGCCTCGCTGTTCTGGATCATGAAGGACATTCCAATGCCTTTGCACAGTAGCACAAATGCACACCCATCACAATACCCAAGAGCCCCGCTGTTCAGGATCATGAAGGACATTCCAATGCCTTTGCACGCTAGCGCTAATGCACACCCACCACAATATCCAAGAGCCCCACTGTTCTGGATCATGAAGGACATTCCGCTGCCTTTGCACAGTAGCGCTAATGCACACCCATCACAATGCACAGTAGCGCTAATGCACACCCACCAAAATACCCAAGAGCCTCGCTGTTCTGGATCATGAAGGACATTCCAATGCCTTTGCACAGTAGCGCTAATGCACACCCATCACAATGCACAGTAGCGCTAATGCACACCCATCATAATACCCAAGAGCCTCGCTGTTCTGGATCATGAAGGACATTCCAATGCCTTTGCACAGTAGCGCTAATGTACACCCACCACAATACCCAAGAGCCCCGCTGTTCTGGATCATGAAGGACATTCCGCTGCCTTTGCAAGTAGCGCTAATGCACACCCACCACAATACCCAAGAGCCCCGCTGTTCTGGATCATGAAGGACATTCCAATGCCTTTGCACAGTAGCGCTAATGCACACCCACCACAATACCCAAGAGCCCTGCTGTTCAGGGTCATGAAGGACATTCCAATGTCTTTGCACAGTAGCGCTAATGCACACCCACCACAATACCCAAGAGCCCTGCTGTTCTGGATCATGAAGGACATTTCAATGCCTTTGCACAGTAGCGCTAATGCACACCCACCACAATACCCAAGAGCCCCGCTGTTCTGGATCATGAAGGACATTCCAATGCCTTTGCACAGTAGCGGTAATGCACACCCACCACAATACCCAAGAGCCCCGCTGTTCAGGATCATGAAGGACATTCCGCTGCCTTTGCACAGTAGCGCTAATGCACACCCACCACAATACCCAAGAGCCCCACTGTTCAGGATCATGAAGGACATTCCAATGCCTTTGCACAGTAGCGCTAATGCACACCCACCACAATACCCAAGAGCCCCACTGTTCAGGATCATGAAGGACATTCCGCTGCCTTTGCACAATAGCGCTAATGCACACCCACCACAATACCGAAGAGCCCCGCTGTTCTGGATCATGAAGGACATTCCAATGCCTTTGCACAGTAGCACAAATGCACACCCATCACAATACCCAAGAGCCCCGCTGTTCAGGATCATGAAGGACATTCCAATGCCTTTGCACAGTAGCGCTAATGCACGCCCACCACAATACCCAAGAGCCCCGCTGTTCTGGATCATGAAGGACATTCCAATGCCTTTGCACGCTAGCGCTAATGCACACCCACCACAATACCCAAGAGCCCCACTGTTCTGGATCATGAAGGACATTCCAATGCCTTTGCACGCTAGCGCTAATGCACACCCACCACAATATCCAAGAGCCCCACTGTTCTGGATCATGAAGGACATTCCGCTGCCTTTGCACAGTAGCGCTAATGCACACCCATCACAATGCACAGTAGCGCTAATGCACACCCATCACAAAACCCAACAGCCTCGCTGTTCTCGATCATGAAGGACATTCCAATGCCTTTGCACAGTAGCGCTAATGCACACCCATCACAATGCACAGTAGCGCTAATGCACACCCATCACAATACCCAAGAGCCTCGCTGTTCTGGATCATGAAGGACATTCCAATGCCTTTGCACAGTAGCGCTAATGCACACCCACCACAATACCCAAGAGCCCCGCTGTTCAGGATCATGAAGGACATTCCGCTGCCTTTGCACAGTAGCGCTAATGCACACCCACCACAATACCCAAGAGCCCCGCTGTTCTGGATCATGAAGGACATTCCAATGCCTTTGCACAGTAGCGGTAATGCACACCCACCACAATACCCAAGAGCCCCGCTGTTCAGGATCATGAAGGACATTCCGCTGCCTTTGCACAGTAGCGCTAATGCACACCCACCACAATACCCAAGAGCCCCACTGTTCAGGATCATGAAGGACATTCAATGCCTTTGCACAGTAGCGCTAATGCACACCCACCACAATACCCAAGAGCCCCGCTGTTCAGGATCATGAAGGACATTCCGCTGCCTTTGCACAGTAGCGCTAATGCACACCCATCACAAAACCCAACAGCCTCGCTGTTCTCGATCATGAAGGACATTCCAATGCCTTTGCACAGTAGCGCTAATGCACACCCATCACAATGCACAGTAGCGCTAATGCACACCCATCACAATACCCAAGAGCCTCGCTGTTCTGGATCATGAAGGACATTCCAATGCCTTTGCACAGTAGCGGTAATGCACACCCACCACAATACCCAAGAGCCCCGCTGTTCAGGATCATGAAGGACATTCCGCTGCCTTTGCACAGTAGCGCTAATGCACACCCACCACAATACCCAAGAGCCCCACTGTTCAGGATCATGAAGGACATTCAATGCCTTTGCACAGTAGCGCTAATGCACACCCACCACAATACCCAAGAGCCCCGCTGTTCAGGATCATGAAGGACATTCCGCTGCCTTTGCACAGTAGCGCTAATGCACACCCACCACAATACCCAAGAGCCCCACTGTTCAGGATCATGAAGGACATTCCAATGCCTTTGCACAGTAGCGCTAATGCACACCCACCACAATACCCAAGAGCCCCACTGTTCAGGATCATGAAGGACATTCCGCTGCCTTTGCACAATAGCGCTAATGCACACCCACCACAATACCGAAGAGCCCCGCTGTTCTGGATCATGAAGGACATTCCAATGCCTTTGCACAGTAGCACAAATGCACACCCATCACAATACCCAAGAGCCCCGCTGTTCAGGATCATGAAGGACATTCCAATGCCTTTGCACAGTAGCGCTAATGCACGCCCACCACAATACCCAAGAGCCCCGCTGTTCTGGATCATGAAGGACATTCCAATGCCTTTGCACGCTAGCGCTAATGCACACCCACCACAATACCCAAGAGCCCCACTGTTCTGGATCATGAAGGACATTCCAATGCCTTTGCACGCTAGCGCTAATGCACACCCACCACAATATCCAAGAGCCCCACTGTTCTGGATCATGAAGGACATTCCGCTGCCTTTGCACAGTAGCGCTAATGCACACCCATCACAATGCACAGTAGCGCTAATGCACACCCATCACAAAACCCAACAGCCTCGCTGTTCTCGATCATGAAGGACATTCCAATGCCTTTGCACAGTAGCGCTAATGCACACCCATCACAATGCACAGTAGCGCTAATGCACACCCATCACAATACCCAAGAGCCTCGCTGTTCTGGATCATGAAGGACATTCCAATGCCTTTGCACAGTAGCGCTAATGCACACCCACCACAATACCCAAGAGCCCCGCTGTTCAGGATCATGAAGGACATTCCGCTGCCTTTGCACAGTAGCGCTAATGCACACCCACCACAATACCCAAGAGCCCCGCTGTTCTGGATCATGAAGGACATTCCAATGCCTTTGCACAGTAGCGGTAATGCACACCCACCACAATACCCAAGAGCCCCGCTGTTCAGGATCATGAAGGACATTCCGCTGCCTTTGCACAGTAGCGCTAATGCACACCCACCACAATACCCAAGAGCCCCACTGTTCAGGATCATGAAGGACATTCAATGCCTTTGCACAGTAGCGCTAATGCACACCCACCACAATACCCAAGAGCCCCGCTGTTCAGGATCATGAAGGACATTCCGCTGCCTTTGCACAGTAGCGCTAATGCACACCCATCACAAAACCCAACAGCCTCGCTGTTCTCGATCATGAAGGACATTCCAATGCCTTTGCACAGTAGCGCTAATGCACACCCATCACAATGCACAGTAGCGCTAATGCACACCCATCACAATACCCAAGAGCCTCGCTGTTCTGGATCATGAAGGACATTCCAATGCCTTTGCACAGTAGCGCTAATGCACACCCACCACAATACCCAAGAGCCCCGCTGTTCAGGATCATGAAGGACATTCCGCTGCCTTTGCACAGTAGCGCTAATGCACACCCACCACAATACCCAAGAGCCCCGCTGTTCTGGATCATGAAGGACATTCCAATGCCTTTGCACAGTAGCGGTAATGCACACCCACCACAATACCCAAGAGCCCCGCTGTTCAGGATCATGAAGGACATTCCGCTGCCTTTGCACAGTAGCGCTAATGCACACCCACCACAATACCCAAGAGCCCCACTGTTCAGGATCATGAAGGACATTCAATGCCTTTGCACAGTAGCGCTAATGCACACCCACCACAATACCCAAGAGCTCTGCTGTTCTGGATCATGAAGGACATTCCAATGCCTTTGCACAGTAGCGCTAATGCACACCCACCACAATACCCAAGAGCCCCGCTGTTCAGGATCATGAAGGACCTTCCAATGCCTTTGCACAGTAGCGCTAATGCACACCCACCACAATACCCAAGAGCCCCACTGTTAAGGATCATGAAGGACATTCCAATGCCTTTGCACAGTAGCGCTAATGCACACCCACCACAATACCCAAGAGCCCCACTGTTCTGGATCGTGAAGGATATTCCAATGCATTTGCACAGTAGCGCTAATGCACACCCACCACAATACCCAAGAGCCCCGCTGTTCTGGATCATGAAGGACATTCCAATGCCTTTGCACAGTAGTGCTAATGCACACCCACCACAATACCCAAGAGCCCCGCTGTTCAGGATCATGAAGGACATTCAAATGCCTTTGCACAGTAGCGCTAATGCACACCCACCACAATACCCAAGAGCCCCACTATTCAGGATCATGAAGGACAGTCCGCTGCCTTTGCACAGTAGCACTAATGCACACCCACCACAATACCCAAGAGCCCCGCTGTTCTGGATCATGAAGGACATTCCAATGCCTTTGCACAGTAGCGCTAATGCACACCCACCACAATACCCAAGAGACCCGCTGTTCAGGATCATGAAGGACATTCCGCTGCCTTTGCACAGTAGCGCTAATGCACACCCACCCCAATACCCAAGAGCCCCGCTGTTCTGGATCATGAAGGACATTCCGCTGCCTTTGCACAGTAGCGCTAATGCACACCCACCACAATACCCAAGAGCCCCGCTGTTCTGGATCATGAAGGACATTCCAATGCCTTTGCACAGTAGCGCTAATGCACACCCACCACAATACCCAAGAGTCCAATGCCTTTGCACAGTAGCACTAATGCACACCCACCACAATACCCAAGAGCCCCACTGTTCAGGATCATGAAGGACATTCGAATGCCTTTGCACAGTAGCGCTAATGCAAACCCACCACAATACCCAAGAGCCCCACTGTTCAGGATCATGAAGGACATTCGAATGCCTTTGCACAGTAGCGCAATGCACACCCACCACAATACCCAAGAGCCCCACTGTTCTGGATCCTGAAGGACATTCAAATGCCTTTGCACAGTAGCGCTAATGCACACCCACCACAATACCCAAGAGCCCCGCTGTTCAGGATTATGAAAGACATTGCGCTGCCTTTGCAAGTACCGCTAATGAACACCCACCACAATACCCAAGAGCCCCACTATTCGGGATCATGAAGGACATTCAATGCCTTTGCACAGTAGCACTAATGCACACCCACCACAATACCCCAGAGCCCCACTATTCAGGATCATGAAGGACATTCAATGCCTTTGCACAGTAGCGCTAATGCACACCCACCACAATACCCAAGAGCCCCACTGTTCAGGATCATGAAGGACATTCCAATGCCTTTGCACAGTAGCGCAAATGCACACCCACCACAATACCCAAGAGCCCCGCTGTTCTGGATCATGAAGGACATTCAATGCCTTTGCACAGTAGCGCTAATGCACACCCACCACAATACCCAAGAGCCCCGCTGTTCAGGATCATGAAGGACATTCCAATACCTTTGCACAGTAGCGCAAATGCACACCCACCACAATACCCAAGAGCCTCGCTGCTCTGGATCATGAAGGACATTCCAATGACTTTGCACAGTAGCGCTAATGCACACCCACCACAATACCCAAGAGCCCCGCTGTTCAGGGTCATGAAGGACATTCCAATGCCTTTGCACAGTAGCGCTAATGCACACCCACCACAATACCAAAGAGCCCCACTGTTCGGGATCATGAAGGACATTCAATGCCTTTGCACAGTAGCGCTAATGCACACCCACCACAATACCCAAGAGCCCCACTATTCGGGATCATGAAGGACATTCAATGCTTTTGCACAGTAGCGCTAATGCACACCCACCACAATACCCAAGAGCCCCACTATTCAGGATCATTGACATTCAATGCCTTTGCACAGTAGCGCTAATGCACACCCACCACAATACCCAAGAGCCCCACTATTCAGGATCATGAAGGACATTCAATGCCTTTGCACAGTAGCGCTAATGCACACCCACCACAATACCCAAGAGCCCCACTGTTCAGGATCATGAAGGACATTCCAATGCCTTTGCACAGTAGCGCAAATGCACACCCACCACAATACCCAAGAGCCCCGCTGTTCTGGATCATGAAGGACATTCAATGCCTTTGCACAGTAGCGCTAATGCACACCCACCACAATACCGAAGAGCCCCGCTGTTCAGGATCATGAAGGACATTCCAATGCCTTTGCACAGTAGCGCAAATGCACACCCACCACAATACCCAAGAGCCCCGCTGTTCTGGATCATGAAGGACATTCAATGCCTTTGCACAGTAGCGCTAATGCACGCCCACCACAATACCCAAGAGCCCCGCTGTTCAGGGTCATGAAGGACATTCCAATGTCTTTGCACAGTAGCGCTAATGCACACCCACCACAATACCCAAGAGCCCTGCTGTTCTGGATCATGAAGGACATTTCAATGCCTTTGCACAGTAGCGCTAATGCACACCCACCACAATACCCAAGAGCCCCGCTGTTCAGGATTATGAAAGACATTGCGCTGCCTTTGCACAGTAGCGCTAATGCACACCCACCACAATACCCAAGAGCCCCATTGTTCAGGATCATGAAGGACATTCCAATGCCTTTGCACAGTAGCGCAAATGCACACCCACCACAATACCCAAGAGCCCCGCTGTTCTGGATCATGAAGGACATTCAATGACTTTGCACAGTAGCGCTAATGCACACCCACCACAATACCCAAGAGCCCCGCTGTTCAGGATCATGAAGGACATTCCAATGCCTTTGCACAGTAGCGCAAATGCACACCCACCACAATACCCAAGAGCCCCGCTGTTCTGGATCATGAAGGACATTCAATGCCTTTGCACAGTAGCGCTAATGCACACCCACCACAATACCCAAGAGCCCCGCTGTTCAGGGTCATGAAGGACATTCCAAAGTCTTTGCACAGTAGCGCTAATGCACACCCACCACAATACCCAAGAGCCCTGCTGTTCTGGATCATGAAGAACATTTCAATGCCTTTGCACAGTAGCGCTAATGCACACCCACCACAATACCCAAGAGCCCTGCTGTTCTGGATCATGAAGGACATTCGATGCCTTTGCACAGTAGCGCTAATGCACACCCAGCACAATACCCAAGAGCCCCGCTGTTCAGGATTATGAAAGACATTGCGCTGCCTTTGCACAGTAGCGCTAATGCACACCCACCACAATACCCAAGAGTCCCGCTGTTCTGGATCATGAAGGACATTCCGCTGCCTTTGCAAGTAGCGCTAATGAACAGCACTAATGCACACCCACCACAATGCCCAAGAGCCCCACTGTTCTGGATCATGAAGGACATTCCAATGTATTTGCGCAGTAGCACTAATGCACACCCACCACAATCCCCAAGAGCCCCACTATTCAGCACCATGAAGGACATTCCAATGCATTTGCACAGTAGTGCTAATGCACACCCACCACAATGCCCAAGAGCCCCACTGTTCTGGATCATGAAGGACATTCCACTGCCTTTGCACAGTAGCACTAATGCACACCCACCACAATACCCAAGAGCCCCACTGACTGGATCATGAAGGACATTCCAATGTCTTTGCACAGTAGCGCTAATGCACACCCACCACAATACCCAAGAGCCCTGCTGTTCAGGATCATGAAGGACATTTCAATGCCTTTGCACAGTAGTGCTAATGCACAGCCACCACAATACCCAAGAGCCCTGCTGTTCGGGATCATGAAGGACATTCCAATGCCTTTGCACAGTAGCGCTAATGCACACCCACCACAATACCCAGGACCCCCACCTTTCTAGATCATGAAGAACATTCCACTGCCTTTGCACAGTAGCACTAATGCAAACCCACCACAATACCCAAGAGCCCCACTCTTCTGGATCATGAAGGACATTCCAATGTCTTTGCACAGTAGCACTAGTGCACACCCACCACAATACCCAAGAGACCCACTGTTCTGGATCACGAAGGACATCCCAATGTCTTTGCACAGTAGCACTAATGCACACCCACCACAATATCAAAGAACCCAACTGTTCTGGATCATGAAGGACATTCCAATGTCTTTGCACAGTAGCACCAATGCACACCCACCACAATACCCAAAAGCCCCACTGTTCTGGATCATGAAGGACATTCCACTGCCTTTACACAGTAGCACTAATGCACACCCACCACAATGCTCAAGAGCCCCACTGTTCTGGATCATGAAGGACATTCCAATGTCTTTGCACAGTAGCACTAATGCACACCCACCACAATCCCCAAGAGCCCCACTATTCAGCAACAAGAAAGACATTCCAATGCATTTGCACAGTAGTGCTAATGCACACCCACCACAATACCCAAGAGCCCCACTGTTCTGGATCATGAAGGACATTCCAATGTCTTTGCACAGTAGCACTAGTGCACGCCCACCACAATCTCCAAGAGCCCCACCTTTCTAGATCATGAAGGACATTCCACTGCCTTTGCACAGTAGCATTAATGCAAACCCACCACAATACCCAAGAGCCCCACTGTTCTGGATCATGAAGGACATTCCAATGTCTTTGCACACTAGCACTAATGCACACCCACCACAATACCCAAGAGACCCACTGTTCTGGATCACGAAGGACATCCCAATGTCTTTGCACAGTAGCACTAATGCACACCCACCACAATATCAAAGAACCCAACTGGTCTGGATCATGAAGGACATTCCAATGTCTTTGCACAGTAGCACTAATGCACACCCACCACAATACCCAAAAGCCCCACTGTTCTGGATCATGAAGGACATTCCAATGCCTTTGCACAGTAGCACTAATGCACAGTAGCACTAATGCACACCCACCACAATACCCAAGAACCCCATTGTTCTGGATCATTAAGGACATTCCACTGCCTTTGCAAAGTAGCACTAATGCACACCCACCACAATACCCAAGAGCCCCGCTGTTCTGGATCATGAAGGACATTCCATTGTCTTTGCACAGTAGCACTAATGCACACCCACCACAATCCCCAAGAGCCCCACCATTCAGCACCAAGAAAGACATTCCAATGCATTTGCACAGTAGTGCTAATACACACCCACCACAATACCCAAGAGCCCCACTGTTCTGGATCATGAAGGACATTCCAATCTCTTTGCACAGTAGCACTAGTGCACGCCCACCACAATCTCCAAGAGCCCCACTATTCAGGACCATGAAGGACTTTCCAATGCATTTGCACAGTAGCGCTAATGCACACCCACCACAATACCCAAGAGCCCCACTCTTCTGGATCATGAAGGACATTCAATGCCTTTGCACAGTAGCGCTAATGCACACCCACCACAATACCCAAGAGCCCCACTGTTCAGGATCATGAAGGACATTCCACTGCCTTTGCACAGTAGCACCAATGCACACCCACCACAATACCCAAGAGCCCCACTGTTCTGGATCATGAAGAACATTCAATGCCTGTGCACAGTAGCGCTAATGCACACACACCACAATACCCAAGAGTCCCGCTGTTCTGGATCATGAAGGACATTCCGCTGCCTTTGCACAGTAGCGCTAATGCACACCCACCACAATACCCAAGAGCCCCACTGTTCAGGATCATGAACGACATTCGATGCCTTTGCACAGTAGCGCTAATGCACACCCACCACAATACCTAAGAGCCCCATTATTCAGGATCATGAAGGACATTCAATGCCTTTGCACAGTAGCGCTAATGCACACCCACCAAAATACCCAAGAGCCCCACTATTCAGGATCATTAAGGACATTAAATGCCTTTGCACAGTAGCGCTAATGCACACCCAACACAATCCCCAAGAGCCCCACTATTCAGCACCAAGAAAGACATTCCAATGCATTTGCACAGTAGTGCTAATGCACACCCACCACAATACCCAAGAGCCCCACTGTTCTGGATCATGAAGGACATCCCAATGTCATTGCACAGTAGCACCAATGCACACACACCACAATATCAAAGAACCCAACTGTTCTGGATCATGAAGGACATTCCTATGTCTTTGCACATTAGCACTAATGCACACCCACCACAATACCCAAGAGCCCCACTGACTGGATCATGAAGGACATTCCAATGTCTTTGCACAGTAGCGCTAATGCACACCCACCACAATACCCAAGAGCCCTGCTGTTCTGGATCATGAAGGACATTTCAATGCCTTTGCACAGTAGTGCTAATGCACACCCACCACAATACCCAAGAGCCCTGCTGTTCGGGATCATGAAGGACATTCCAATGTCTTTGCACAGTAGCGCTAATGCACACCAACCACAATACCCAGGAGCCCCACCTTTCTAGATCACGAAGGACATTCCACTGCCTTTGCACAGTAGCACTAATGCAAACCCACCACAATACCCAAGAGCCCCACTGTTCTGGATCATGAAGGACATTCCAATGTCTTTGCACACTAGCACTAATGCACACCCACCACAATACCCAAGAGACCCACTGTTCTGGATCACGAAGGACATCCCAATGTCTTTGCACAGTAGCACTAATGCACACCCACCACAATATCAAAGAACCCAACTGTTCTGGATCATGAAGGACATTCAATGCCTTTGCACAGTAGCGCTAATGCACACCCACCACAATACCGAAGAGCCCCGCTGTTCAGGATCATGAAGGACATTCCAATGCCTTTGCACAGTAGCGCAAATGCACACCCACCACAATACCCAAGAGCCCCGCTGTTCTGGATCATGAAGGACATTCAATCCCTTTGCACAGTAGCGCTAATGCACGCCCACCACAATACCCAAGAGCCCCGCTGTTCAGGGTCATGAAGGACATTCCAATGTCTTTGCACAGTAGCGCTAATGCACACCCACCACAATACCCAAGAGCCCTGCTGTTCTGGATCATGAAGGACATTTCAATGCCTTTGCACAGTAGCGCTAATGCACACCCACCACAATACCCAAGAGCCCCGCTGTTCAGGATTATGAAAGACATTGCGCTGCCTTTGCACAGTAGCGCTAATGCACACCCACCACAATACCCAAGAGCCCCATTGTTCAGGATCATGAAGGACATTCCAATGCCTTTGCACAGTAGCGCAAATGCACACCCACCACAATACCCAAGAGCCCCGCTGTTCTGGATCATGAAGGACATTCAATGCCTTTGCACAGTAGCGCTAATGCACACCCACCACAATACCCAAGAGCCCCGCTGTTCAGGATCATGAAGGACATTCCAATGCCTTTGCACAGTAGCGCAAATGCACACCCACCACAATACCCAAGAGCCCCGCTGTTCTGGATCATGAAGGACATTCAATGCCTTTGCACAGTAGCGCTAATGCACACCCACCACAATACCCAAGAGCCCCGCTGTTCAGGGTCATGAAGGACATTCCAAAGTCTTTGCACAGTAGCGCTAATGCACACCCACCACAATACCCAAGAGCCCTGCTGTTCTGGATCATGAAGAACATTTCAATGCCTTTGCACAGTAGCGCTAATGCACACCCACCACAATACCCAAGAGCCCTGCTGTTCTGGATCATGAAGGACATTCGATGCCTTTGCACAGTAGCGCTAATGCACACCCAGCACAATACCCAAGAGCCCCGCTGTTCAGGATTATGAAAGACATTGCGCTGCCTTTGCACAGTAGCGCTAATGCACACCCACCACAATACCCAAGAGTCCTGCTGTTCTGGATCATGAAGGACATTCCGCTGCCTTTGCAAGTAGCGCTAATGAACAGCACTAATGCACACCCACCACAATGCCCAAGAGCCCCACTGTTCTGGATCATGAAGGACATTCCAATGTATTTGCGCAGTAGCACTAATGCACACCCACCACAATCCCCAAGAGCCCCACTATTCAGCACCATGAAGGACATTCCAATGCATTTGCACTGTAGTGCTAATGCACACCCACCACAATGCCCAAGAGCCCCACTGTTCTGGATCATGAAGGACATTCCACTGCCTTTGCACAGTAGCACTAATGCACACCCACCACAATACCCAAGAGCCCCACTGACTGGATCATGAAGGACATTCCAATGTCTTTGCACAGTAGCGCTAATTCACACCCACCACAATACCCAAGAGCCCTGCTGTTCAGGATCATGAAGGACATTTCAATGCCTTTGCACAGTAGTGCTAATGCACAGCCACCACAATACCCAATAGCCCTGCTGTTCGGGATCATGAAGGACATTCCAATGCCTTTGCACAGTAGCGCTAATGCACACCCACCACAATACCCAGGACCCCCACCTTTCTAGATCATGAAGGACATTCCACTGCCTTTGCACAGTAGCACTAATGCAAACCCACCACAATACCCAAGAGCCCCACTCTTCTGGATCATGAAGGACATTCCAATGTCTTTGCACAGTAGCACTAGTGCACACCCACCACAATACCCAAGAGACCCACTGTTCTGGATCACGAAGGACATCCCAATGTCTTTGCACAGTAGCACTAATGCACACCCACCACAATATCAAAGAACCCAACTGTTCTGGATCATGAAGGACATTCCAATGTCTTTGCACAGTAGCACCAATGCACACCCACCACAATACCCAAAAGCCCCACTGTTCTGGATCATGAAGGACATTCCACTGCCTTTACACAGTAGCACTAATGCACACCCACCACAATGCTCAAGAGCCCCACTGTTCTGGATCATGAAGGACATTCCAATGTCTTTGCACAGTAGCACTAATGCACACCCACCACAATCCCCAAGAGCCCCACTATTCAGCAACAAGAAAGACATTCCAATGCATTTGCACAGTAGTGCTAATGCACACCCACCACAATACCCAAGAGCCCCACTGTTCTGGATCATGAAGGACATTCCAATGTCTTTGCACAGTAGCACTAGTGCACGCCCACCACAATCTCCAAGAGCCCCACCTTTCTAGATCATGAAGGACATTCCACTGCCTTTGCACAGTAGCACTAATGCAAACCCACCACAATACCCAAGAGCCCCACTGTTCTGGATCATGAAGGACATTCCACTGCCTTTGCACAGTAGCACTAATGCACACCCACCACAATACCCAAGAGCCCCACTGACTGGATCATGAAGGACATTCCAATGTCTTTGCACAGTAGTGCTAATGCACACCCACCACAATGCCCAAGAGCCCCACTGTTCTGGATCATGAAGGACATTCCACTGCCTTTGCACAGTAGCACTAATGCACACCCACCACAATACCCAAGAGCCCCACTGACTGGATCATGAAGGACATTCCAATGTCTTTGCACAGTAGCGCTAATTCACACCCACCACAATACCCAAGAGCCCTGCTGTTCAGGATCATGAAGGACATTTCAATGCCTTTGCACAGTAGTGCTAATGCACAGCCACCACAATACCCAAGAGCCCTGCTGTTCGGGATCATGAAGGACATTCCAATGCCTTTGCACAGTAGCGCTAATGCACACCCACCACAATACCCAGGACCCCCACCTTTCTAGATCATGAAGGACATTCCACTGCCTTTGCACAGTAGCACTAATGCAAACCCACCACAATACCCAAGAGCCCCACTCTTCTGGATCATGAAGGACATTCCAATGTCTTTGCACAGTAGCACTAGTGCACACCCACCACAATACCCAAGAGACCCACTGTTCTGGATCACGAAGGACATCCCAATGTCTTTGCACAGTAGCACTAATGCACACCCACCACAATATCAAAGAACCCAACTGTTCTGGATCATGAAGGACATTCCAATGTCTTTGCACAGTAGCACCAATGCACACCCACCACAATACCCAAAAGCCCCACTGTTCTGGATCATGAAGGACATTCCACTGCCTTTACACAGTAGCACTAATGCACACCCACCACAATGCTCAAGAGCCCCACTGTTCTGGATCATGAAGGACATTCCAATGTCTTTGCACAGTAGCACTAATGCACACCCACCACAATCCCCAAGAGCCCCACTATTCAGCAACAAGAAAGACATTCCAATGCATTTGCACAGTAGTGCTAATGCACACCCACCACAATACCCAAGAGCCCCACTGTTCTGGATCATGAAGGACATTCCAATGTCTTTGCACAGTAGCACTAGTGCACGCCCACCACAATCTCCAAGAGCCCCACCTTTCTAGATCATGAAGGACATTCCACTGCCTTTGCACAGTAGCACTAATGCAAACCCACCACAATACCCAAGAGCCCCACTGTTCTGGATCATGAAGGACATTCCAATGTCTTTGCACACTAGCACTAATGCACACCCACCACAATACCCAAGAGTCCCACTGTTCTGGATCACGAAGGACATCCCAATGTCTTTGCACAGTAGCACTAATGCACACCCACCACAATATCAAAGAACCCAACTGGTCTGGATCATGAAGGACATTCCAATGTCTTTGCACAGTAGCACTAATGCACACCCACCACAATACCCAAAAGCCCCACTGTTCTGGATCATGAAGGACATTCCAATGCCTTTGCACAGTAGCACTAATGCACAGTAGCACTAATGCACACCCACCACAATACCCAAGAACCCCATTGTTCTGGATCATTAAGGACATTCCACTGCCTTTGCAAAGTAGCACTAATGCACACCCACCACAATACCCAAGAGCCCCGCTGTTCTGGATCATGAAGGACATTCCATTGTCTTTGCACAGTAGCACTAATGCACACCCACCACAATCCCCAAGAGCCCCACTATTCAGCACCAAGAAAGACATTCCAATGCATTTGCACAGTAGTGCTAATACACACCCACCACAATACCCAAGAGCCCCACTGTTCTGGATCATGAAGGACATTCCAATCTCTTTGCACAGTAGCACTAGTGCACGCCCACCACAATCTCCAAGAGCCCCACTATTCAGGACCATGAAGGACTTTCCAATGCATTTGCACAGTAGCGCTAATGCACACCCACCACAATACCCAAGAGCCCCACTCTTCTGGATCATGAAGGACATTCAATGCCTTTGCACAGTAGCGCTAATGCACACCCACCACAATACCCAAGAGCCCCACTGTTCAGGATCATGAAGGACATTCCACTGCCTTTGCACAGTAGCACCAATGCACACCCACCACAATACCCAAGAGCCCCACTGTTCTGGATCATGAAGAACATTCAATGCCTGTGCACAGTAGCGCTAATGCACACACACCACAATACCCAAGAGTCCCGCTGTTCTGGATCATGAAGGACATTCCGCTGCCTTTGCACAGTAGCGCTAATGCACACCCACCACAATACCCAAGAGCCCCACTGTTCAGGATCATGAACGACATTCGATGCCTTTGCACAGTAGCGCTAATGCACACCCACCACAATACCTAAGAGCCCCATTATTCAGGATCATGAAGGACATTCAATGCCTTTGCACAGTAGCGCTAATGCACACCCACCAAAATACCCAAGAGCCCCACTATTCAGGATCATTAAGGACATTAAATGCCTTTGCACAGTAGCGCTAATGCACACCCAACACAATCCCCAAGAGCCCCACTATTCAGCACCAAGAAAGACATTCCAATGCATTTGCACAGTAGTGCTAATGCACACCCACCACAATACCCAAGAGCCCCACTGTTCTGGATCATGAAGGACATTCCACTGCCTTTGCACAGTAGCACTAATGCACACCCACCACAATACCCAAGAGCCCCACTGACTGGATCATGAAGGACATTCCAATGTCTTTGCACAGTAGCGCTAATTCACACCCACCACAATACCCAAGAGCCCTGCTGTTCAGGATCATGAAGGACATTTCAATGCCTTTGCACAGTAGTGCTAATGCACAGCCACCACAATACCCAAGAGCCCTGCTGTTCGGGATCATGAAGGACATTCCAATGCCTTTGCACAGTAGCGCTAATGCACACCCACCACAATACCCAGGACCCCCACCTTTCTAGATCATGAAGGACATTCCACTGCCTTTGCACAGTAGCACTAATGCAAACCCACCACAATACCCAAGAGCCCCACTCTTCTGGATCATGAAGGACATTCCAATGTCTTTGCACAGTAGCACTAGTGCACACCCACCACAATACCCAAGAGACCCACTGTTCTGGATCACGAAGGACATCCCAATGTCTTTGCACAGTAGCACTAATGCACACCCACCACAATATCAAAGAACCCAACTGTTCTGGATCATGAAGGACATTCCAATGTCTTTGCACAGTAGCACCAATGCACACCCACCACAATACCCAAAAGCCCCACTGTTCTGGATCATGAAGGACATTCCACTGCCTTTACACAGTAGCACTAATGCACACCCACCACAATGCTCAAGAGCCCCACTGTTCTGGATCATGAAGGACATTCCAATGTCTTTGCACAGTAGCACTAATGCACACCCACCACAATCCCCAAGAGCCCCACTATTCAGCAACAAGAAAGACATTCCAATGCATTTGCACAGTAGTGCTAATGCACACCCACCACAATACCCAAGAGCCCCACTGTTCTGGATCATGAAGGACATTCCAATGTCTTTGCACAGTAGCACTAGTGCACGCCCACCACAATCTCCAAGAGCCCCACCTTTCTAGATCATGAAGGACATTCCACTGCCTTTGCACAGTAGCACTAATGCAAACCCACCACAATACCCAAGAGCCCCACTGTTCTGGATCATGAAGGACATTCCAATGTCTTTGCACACTAGCACTAATGCACACCCACCACAATACCCAAGGGACCCACTGTTCTGGATCACGAAGGACATCCCAATGTCTTTGCACAGTAGCACTAATGCACACCCACCACAATATCAAAGAACCCAACTGGTCTGGATCATGAAGGACATTCCAATGTCTTTGCACAGTAGCACTAATGCACACCCACCACAATACCCAAAAGCCCCACTGTTCTGGATCATGAAGGACATTCCAATGCCTTTGCACAGTAGCACTAATGCACAGTAGCACTAATGCACACCCACCACAATACCCAAGAACCCCATTGTTCTGGATCATTAAGGACATTCCACTGCCTTTGCAAAGTAGCACTAATGCACACCCACCACAATACCCAAGAGCCCCGCTGTTCTGGATCATGAAGGACATTCCATTGTCTTTGCACAGTAGCACTAATGCACACCCACCACAATCCCCAAGAGCCCCACTATTCAGCACCAAGAAAGACATTCCAATGCATTTGCACAGTAGTGCTAATACACACCCACCACAATACCCAAGAGCCCCACTGTTCTGGATCATGAAGGACATTCCAATCTCTTTGCACAGTAGCACTAGTGCACGCCCACCACAATCTCCAAGAGCCCCACTATTCAGGACCATGAAGGACTTTCCAATGCATTTGCACAGTAGCGCTAATGCACACCCACCACAATACCCAAGAGCCCCACTCTTCTGGATCATGAAGGACATTCAATGCCTTTGCACAGTAGCGCTAATGCACACCCACCACAATACCCAAGAGCCCCACTGTTCAGGATCATGAAGGACATTCCACTGCCTTTGCACAGTAGCACCAATGCACACCGACCACAATACCCAAGAGCCCCACTGTTCTGGATCATGAAGAACATTCAATGCCTGTGCACAGTAGCGCTAATGCACACACACCACAATACCCAAGAGTCCCGCTGTTCTGGATCATGAAGGACATTCCGCTGCCTTTGCACAGTATCGCTAATGCACACCCACCACAATACCCAAGAGCCCCACTGTTCAGGATCATGAACGACATTCGATGCCTTTGCACAGTAGCGCTAATGCACACCCACCACAATACCTAAGAGCCCCATTATTCAGGATCATGAAGGACATTCAATGCCTTTGCACAGTAGCGCTAATGCACACCCACCAAAATACCCAAGAGCCCCACTATTCAGGATCATTAAGGACATTAAATGCCTTTGCACAGTAGCGCTAATGCACACCCAACACAATCCCCAAGAGCCCCACTATTCAGCACCAAGAAAGACATTCCAATGCATTTGCACAGTAGTGCTAATGCACACCCACCACAATACCCAAGAGCCCCACTGTTCTGGATCATGAAGGACATCCCAATGTCATTGCACAGTAGCACTAATGCACACACACCACAATATCAAAGAACCCAACTGTTCTGGATCATGAAGGACATTCCAATGTCTTTGCACATTAGCACTAATGCACACCCACCACAATACCCAAGAGCCCCACTGACTGGATCATGAAGGACATTCCAATGTCTTTGCACAGTAGCGCTAATGCACACCCACCACAATACCCAAGAGCCCTGCTGTTCTGGATCATGAAGGACATTTCAATGCCTTTGCACAGTAGTGCTAATGCACACCCACCACAATACCCAAGAGCCCTGCTGTTCGGGATCATGAAGGACATTCCAATGTCTTTGCACAGTAGCGCTAATGCACACCCACCACAATACCCAGGAGCCCCACCTTTCTAGATCACGAAGGACAATCCACTGCCTTTGCACAGTAGCACTAATGCAAACCCACCACAATACCCAAGAGCCCCACTGTTCTGGATCATGAAGGACATTCCAATGTCTTTGCACACTAGCACTAATGCACACCCACCACAATACCCAAGAGACCCACTGTTCTGGATCACGAAGGACATCCCAATGTCTTTGCACAGTAGCACTAATGCACACCCACCACAATATCAAAGAACCCAACTGTTCTGGATCATGAAGGACATTCCAATGTCTTTGCACAGTAGCACTAATGCACACCCACCACAATACCCAAAAGCCCCACTGTTCTGGATCATGAAGGACATTCCACTGCCTTTGCACAGTAGCACTAATGCACACCCACCACAATGCTCAAGAGCCCCACTGTTCTGGATCATGAAGGACATTCCAATGTCTTTGCACAGTAGCACTAATGCACACCCACCACAATCCCCAAGAGCCCCACTATTCAGCAACAAGAAAGACATTCCAATGCATTTGCACAGTAGTGCTAATGCACACCCACCACAATACCCAAGAGCCCCACTGTTCTGGATCATGAAGGACATTCCAATGTCTTTGCACAGTAGCACTAGTGCACGCCCACCACAATCTCCAAGAGCCCCACCTTTCTAGATCATGAAGGACATTCGACTGCCTTTGCACAGTAGCACTAATGCAAACCCACCACAATACCCAAGAGCCCCACTGTTCTGGATCATGAAGGACATTCCAATGTCTTTGCACACTAGCACTAATGCACACCCACCACAATACCCAAGAGACCCACTGTTCTGGATCACGAAGGACATCCCAATGTCTTTGCACAGTAGCACTAATGCACACCCACCACAATATCAAAGAACCCAACTGTTCTGGATCATGAAGGACATTCCAATGTCTTTGCACAGTAGCACTTATGCACACCCACCACAATACCCAAAAGCCCCACTGTTCTGGATCATGAAGGACATTCCAATGCCTTTGCACAGTAGCACTAATGCACAGTAGCACTAATGCACACCCACCACAATACCCAAGAGCCCCACTGTTCTGGATCATGAAGGACATTCCAATGTCTTTGCACAGTAGCACTAGTGCACGCCCACCACAATCTCCAAGAGCCCCACTATTCAGGACCATGAAGGACTTTCCAATGCATTTGCACAGTAGCGCTAATGCACACCCACCACAATACCCAAGAGCCCCACTGTTCAGGATCATGAAGGACATTCCACTGCCTTTGCACAGTAGCACCAATGCACACCCACCACAATACCCAAGAGCCCCACTGTTCTGGATCATGAAGAACATTCAATGCCTTTGCACAGTAGCGCTAATGCACACCCACCACAATACCCAAGAGCCCCGCTGTTCTGGATCATGAAGGACATTCAAATGCCTTTGCACAGTAGCGCTAATGCACACCCACCACAATACCTAAGAGCCCCACTGTTCAGGATCATGAAGGACATTCCGCTGCCTTTGCACAGTAGCGCTAATGCACACCCACCACAATACACAAGAGTCCCGCTGTTCTGGATCATGAAGGACATTCCGCTGCCTTTGCACAGTAGCGCTAATGCACACCCACCACAATACCCAAGAGCCCCACTGTTCAGGATCATGAAGGACATTCGATGCCTTTGCACAGTAGCGCTAATGCACACCCACCAAAATACTCAAGAGCCCCACTATTCAGGATCATGAAGGACATTAAATGCCTTTGCACAGTAGCGCTAATGCACACCCAACACAATACCCAAGAGCCCCACTGTTCAGGATCATGAAGGACATTCCAATGCCTTTGCACAGTAGCACAAATGCACACCCACCACAATACCCAAGAGCCCCGCTGTTCTGGATCATGAAGGACATTCAAATGCCTTTGCACAGTAGCGCTAATGCACACCCACCACAATACCTAAGAGCCCCACTGTTCAGGATCATGAAGGACATTCCAATGTCTTTGCACAGTAGCGCTAATGCACACCCACCACAATACCCAAGAGCCCCACTGTTCAGGATCATGAAGGATATTCCAATGTCTTTGCACAGTAGCGCTAATGGACACCCACCACAATACCCAAGAGCCCCGCTGTTCTGGATCATGAAGGACATTTCAATGTCTTTGCACACCAGCACTAATGCACACCCACCACAATACCAAAGAACCCAACTGTTCTGGATCATGAAGGACATTCAAATGTCTTTGCACATTAGCACTGATGCACACCCACCACAATACCCAAGATACCCCACTGTTCTGGAACGTGAAGGAGATTCCAATGTCTTTGCACAGTAGCACTAATGCACACCCACCACAATACCCAAAAGCCCCACTGTTCTGGATCATGAAGGACATCCCAATGTCTTTGCACAGTAGCACTAATGCACACCCACCACAATACCAAAGAACCCAACTGTTCTGGATCATGAAGGACATTCCAATGTCTTTGCACATTAGCACTAATGCACACCCACCACAATACCCAAGAGCCCCACTGTTCTGGATCATGAAGGACATTCCAATGCCTTTGCACAGTAGCACTAATGCACAGCACTAATGCACACCCACCACAATACCCAAGAACCCCACTGTTCTGGATCATTAAGGACATTCCACTGCCTTTGCACAGTAGCACTAATGCACACCCACCACAATACCCAAGAGCCCCACTGTTCTGGATCATTAAGGACATTCCAATGTCTTTGCACATTAGCACTAATGCACACCCACCACAATACCCAAGAGCCCCACTGTTCTGGATCGTGAAGGAAATTCCAATGTCTTTGCCCAGTAGCACTAATGCACACCCACCACAATACCCAAAAGCCCCACTGTTCTGGATCATGAAGGACATTCCAATGCCTTTGCACAGTAGCACTAATGCACAGCACTAATGCACACCCACCACAATACCCAAGAGCCCCACTATTCAGGACCATGAAGGACATTCCAATGCATTTGCACACTAGCGCTAATGCACACCCACCACAATACCCAATATCCCCACTGTTCTGGCTCATGAAGGACATTCAATGCCTTTGCACAGTAGCGCTAATGCACACCCATCACAATACCCAAGAGCCCCACTGTTCAGGATCATGAAGGACATTCCACTGCCTTTGCACAGTAGCGCTAATGCACACCCACCACAATACCCAAGATCCCCACTGTTCTGGCTCATGAAGGACATTCAATGCCTTTGCACAGTAGCGCTAATGCACACCCACCACAATACCCAAGAGCCCCACAGTTCTGGATCATGAAGGACATTCCACTGCCTTTGCACAGTAGCGCTAATGCACACCCATCACAATACCCAAGAGCCCCACAGTTATGGATCATGAAGGACATTCCACTGCCTTTGCACAGTAGCGCTAATGCACACCCATGACAATACCCAAGAGCCCCACTGTTCAGGATCATGAAGGACATTCCACTGCCTTTGCACAGTAGCGCTAATGCACACCCATCACAATACCCAAGAGCCCTGCTGTTCTGGATCATGAAGGACATTCAATGCCTTTGCACAGTAGCACTAGTGCACACCCACCACAATACCCAAGAGCCCCACTGTTCAGGATCATGAAGGACATTCCACTGCCTTTGCACAGTAGCGCTAATGCACACCCACCATAATACCCAAGAGTCCCGCTGTTCTGGATCATGAAGGACATTCCAATGCCTTTGCACAGTAGCGCTAATGCACACCCACCACAATACCCAAGAATCCCGCTGTTCAGGATCATGAAGGACATTCAAATGCCTTTGCACAGTAGCGCTAATGCACACCCACCATAATACCCAAGAGCCCGCTGTTCTGGATCATGAAGGACATTCCAATGCCTTTCCACACTAGCGCTAATGCACACCCACCACAATACCCAAGAGCCCCACTGTTCTGGATCATTAAGGACATTCCAATGTCTTTGCACATTAGCACTAATGCACACCCACCACAATACCCAAGAGCCCCACTGTTCTGGATCGTGAAGGAAATTCCAATGTCTTTGCCCAGTAGCACTAATGCACACCCACCACAATACCCAAAAGCCCCACTGTTCTGGATCATGAAGGACATTCCAATGCCTTTGCACAGTAGCACTAATGCACAGCACTAATGCACACCCACCACAATACCCAAGAGCCCCACTATTCAGGACCATGAAGGACATTCCAATGCATTTGCACACTAGCGCTAATGCACACCCACCACAATACCCAATATCCCCACTGTTCTGGCTCATGAAGGACATTCAATGCCTTTGCACAGTAGCGCTAATGCACACCCATCACAATACCCAAGAGCCCCACTGTTCAGGATCATGAAGGACATTCCACTGCCTTTGCACAGTAGCGCTAATGCACACCCACCACAATACCCAAGATCCCCACTGTTCTGGCTCATGAAGGACATTCAATGCCTTTGCACAGTAGCGCTAATGCACACCCACCACAATACCCAAGAGCCCCACAGTTCTGGATCATGAAGGACATTCCACTGCCTTTGCACAGTAGCGCTAATGCACACCCATCACAATACCCAAGAGCCCCACAGTTCTGGATCATGAAGGACATTCCACTGCCTTTGCACAGTAGCGCTAATGCACACCCATCACAATACCCAAGAGCCCCACTGTTCAGGATCATGAAGGACATTCCACTGCCTTTGCACAGTAGCGCTAATGCACACCCATCACAATACCCAAGAGCCCTGCTGTTCTGGATCATGAAGGACATTCAATGCCTTTGCACAGTAGCACTAGTGCACACCCACCACAATACCCAAGAGCCCCACTGTTCAGGATCATGAAGGACATTCCACTGCCTTTGCACAGTAGCGCTAATGCACACCCACCATAATACCCAAGAGTCCCGCTGTTCTGGATCATGAAGGACATTCCAATGCCTTTGCACAGTAGCGCTAATGCACACCCACCACAATACCCAAGAGTCCCGCTGTTCAGGATCATGAAGGACATTCAAATGCCTTTGCACAGTAGCGCTAATGCACACCCACCATAATACCCAAGAGTCCCGCTGTTCTGGATCATGAAGGACATTCCAATGCCTTTGCACACTAGCGCTAATGCACACCCACCACAATACCCAAGAGCCCCGCTGTTCAGGATCATGAAGGACATTCAAATGCCTTTGCGCAGTAGCGCTAATGCACACCCACCATAATACCCAAGAGTCCCGCTGTTCTGGATCATGAAGGACATTCAAATGCCTTTGCACAGTAGCGCTAATGCACACCCACCATAATACCCAAGAGTCCCGCTGTTCTGGATCATGAAGGACATTCAAATGCCTTTGCACAGTAACGCTAATGCACACCCACCACAATACCTCAGAGCCCCACTGTTCAGGATCATGAAGGACATTCCAATGTCTTTGCACAGTAGCGCTAATGCACACCCATCACAATACCCAAGAGCCCTGCTGTTCTGGATCATGAAGGACATTCCAATGCCTTTGCACAGTAGCACAAATGCACACCCACCACAATACCCAAGAGCCCCACTGTTCTGGATCATGAAGGACATTCCACTGCCTTTGCACAGTAGCACTAGTGCACACCCACCACAATGCCCAAGAGCCCCACTGTTCTGGATCATGAAGGACATTCCAATGTCTTTGCACAGTAGCACTAGTGCACACCCACCACAATCCCCAAGAGCCCCACTATTCAGCACCATGCAGGACATTCCAATGCATTTGCACAGTAGCGCTAATGCACACCCACCACAATGCCCAAGAGCCCCACTGTTCTGCATCATTAAGGACATTCCACTGCCTTTGCACAGTAGCACTAATGCACACCCACCACAATGCCCAAGAGCCCCACTGTTCTGGATCATGAAGGACATTCCACTGCCTTTGTACAGTAGCGCTAATGCACACCCATCACAATACCCAAGAGCCCTGCTGTTCTGGATCATGAAGGACATTCAATGCCTTTGCACAGTAGCACTAGTGCACACCCACCACAATACCCAAGAGCCCCACTGTTCAGGATCATGAAGGACATTCCACTGCCTTTGCACAGTAGCGCTAATGCACACCCACCATAATACCCAAGAGTCCCGCTGTTCTGGATCATGAAGGACATTCCAATGCCTTTGCACAGTAGCGCTAATGCACACCCATCACAATACCCAAGAGCCCCACAGTTCTGGATCATGAAGGACATCCCACTGCCTTTGCACAGTAGCGCTAATGCACACCCATCACAATACCCAAGAGCCCCACTGTTCAGGATCATGAAAGACATTCCACTGCCTTTGCACAGTAGCGCTAATGCACACCCATCACAATACCCAAGAGCCCTGCTGTTCTGGATCATGAAGGACATTCAATGCCTTTGCACAGTAGCACTAGTGCACACCCACCACAATACCCAAGAGCCCCACTGTTCAGGATCATGAAGGACATTCCACTGCCTTTGCACAGTAGCGCTAATGCACACCCACCATAATACCCAAGAGTCCCGCTGTTCTGGATCATGAAGGACATTCCAATGCCTTTGCACAGTAGCGCTAATGCACACCCACCACAATACCCAAGAGCCCCGCTGTTCAGGATCATGAAGGACATTCAAATGCCTTTGCACAGTAGCGCTAATGCACACCCACCATAATACCCAAGAGTCCCGCTGTTCTGGATCATGAAGGACATTCCAATGCCTTTGCACACTAGCGCTAATGCACACCCACCACAATACCCAAGAGCCCCGCTGTTCAGGATCATGAAGGACATTCAAATGCCTTTGCACAGTAGCGCTAATGCACACCCACCATAATACCCAAGAGTCCCGCTGTTCTGGATCATGAAGGACATTCAAATGCCTTTGCACAGTAACGCTAATGCACACCCACCACAATACCTCAGAGCCCCACTGTTCAGGATCATGAAGGACATTCCAATGTCTTTGCACAGTAGCGCTAATGCACACCCATCACAATACCCAAGAGCCCTGCTGTTCTGGATCATGAAGGACATTCCAATGCCTTTGCACAGTAGCGCAAATGCACACCCACCACAATACCCAAGAGCCCTGCTGTTCAGGATCATGTAGGACATTCCACTGCCTTTGCACAGTAGCAGTAATGCACACCCACCACAATACCCAAGAGCCCCGATGTTCAGGATCATGAAGGACATTCCAATGCCTTTGCACAGTAGCACAAATGCACACCCACCACAATACCCAAGAGCCCCGCTGTTCTGGATCATGAAGGACATTCCACTGCCTTTGCACAGTAGCACTAGTGCACACCCACCACAATGCCCAAGAGCCCCACTGTTCTGGATCATGAAGGACATTCCAATGTCTTTGCACAGTAGCACTAGTGCACACCCACCACAATCCCCAAGAGCCCCACTATTCAGCACCATGCAGGACATTCCAATGCATTTGCACAGTAGCGCTAATGCACACCCACCACAATGCCCAAGAGCCCCACTGTTCTGCATCATTAAGGACATTCCACTGCCTTTGCACAGTAGCACTAATGCACACCCACCACAATGCCCAAGAGCCCCACTGTTCTGGATCATGAAGGACATTCCAATGTCTTTGCACAGTAGCACTAGTGCACACCCACCACAATCCCCAAGAGCCCCACTATTCAGCACCATGCAGGACATTCCAATGCATTTGCACAGTAGCGCTAATGCACACCCACCACAATGCCCAAGAGCCCCACTGTTCTGGATCATTAAGGACATTCCACTGCCTTTGCACAGTAGCACTAATGCACACCCACCACAATGCCCAAGAGCCCCACTGTTCTGGATCATTAAGGACATTCCACTGCCTTTGCACAGTAGCACTAATGCACACCCACCACAATGCCTAAGAGCCACACTGTTCTGGATCATGAAGGACGTTCCAATGTCTTTGCACAGTAGCACTAATGCACACCCACCACAATCTCCAAGAGCCCCACTATTCAGCACCAAGAAAGACATTCCAATGCATTTGCACAGTAGTGCTAATGCACACCCACCACAATACCCAAGAGCCCCACTGTTCTGGATCATGAAGGACATTCCAATGCCTTTGCACAGTAGCACTAATGCACACCCACCACAATACCCAAGAGCCCCACTGTTCTGGTTCATTAAGGACATTCCACTGCCTTTGCACAGTAGCAGTAATGCACAACCACCACAATACCCAAGAGCCCCACTGTTCTGGATCATGAAGGAAATTCCAATGCCTTTGCACAGTAGCACTAATGCACAGCACTAATGCACACCCACCACAATACCCAAGAACCCCACTGTTCTGGATCATGAAGGACATTCCACTGCCTTTGCACAGTAGCACTAATGCACACCCACCACAATACCCAAGAGCCCCACTGTTCTGGTTCATTAAGGACATTCCACTGCCTTTGCACAGTAGCAGTAATGCACAACCACCACAATACCCAAGAGCCCCACTGTTCTGGATCATGAAGGAAATTCCAATGCCTTTGCACAGTAGCACTAATGCACAGCACTAATGCACACCCACCACAATGCCCAAGAGCCCCACTGTTCTGGATCATGAAGGACATTCCAAAGTCTTTGCACAGTAGCACTAGTGCAAACCCACCACAATCCCCAAGAGCCCCACTATTCAGCACCATGCAGGACATTCCAATGCATTTGCACAGTAGCGCTAATGCACACCCACCATAATGCCCAAGAGCCCCACTGTTCTGGATCATTAAGGACATTCCACTGCCTTTGCACAGTAGCACTAATGCACACCCACCACAATGCCCAAGAGCCCCACTGTTCTGGATCATGAAGGACATTCCAATGTCTTTGCACAGTAGCACTAGTGCACACCCACCACAATCCCCAAGAGCCCCACTATTCAGCACCATGCAGGACATTCCAATGCATTTGCACAGTAGCGCTAATGCACACCCACCACAATGCCCAAGAGCCCCACTGTTCTGGATCATTAAGGACATTCCACTGCCTTTGCACAGTAGCACTAATGCACACCCACCACAATGCCCAAGAGCCCCACTGTTCTGGATCATTAAGGACATTCCACTGCCTTTGCACAGTAGCACTAATGCACACCCACCACAATGCCCAAGAGCCCCACTGTTCTGGATCATGAAGGACATTCCAATGTCTTTGCACAGTAGCGCTAATGCACACCCATCACAATACCCAAGAACCCCACTGTTCTGGATCATGAAGGACATTCCAATGTCTTTGCACAGTAGCGCTAATGCACACCCACCACAATACCCAAGAGCCCCACTATTCAGGACCATGAAGGACATTCCAATGCATTTGCACACTAGCGCTAATGCACACCCACCACAATACCCAAGAGCCCCACTGTTCTGGATTATGAAGGACATTCAATGCCTTTGTACAGTAGCACTAATGCACACCCACCACAATACCCAAGAGCCCCACTGTTCAGGATCATGAAGGACATTCCACTGCCTTTGCACAGTAGCGCTAATGCACACCCACCACAATACCCAAGATCCCCACTGTTCTGGCTCATGAAGGACATTCAATGCCTTTGCACAGTAGCGCTAATGCACACCCACCACAATACCCAAGAGCCCCACAGTTCTGGATCATGAAGGACATTCCACTGCCTTTGCACAGTAGCGCTAATGCACACCCACCACAATACCCAAGAGCCCCGCTGTTCTGGATCATGAAGGACATTCCACTGCCTTTGCACAGTAGCACTAATGTACACCCACCATAATACCCAAGAGTCCCGCTGTTCTGGATCATGAAGGACATTCCAATGCCTTTGCACAGTAGCGCTAATGCACACCCACCACAATACCCAAGAGCCCCACTGTTCTGGCTCATGAAGGACATTCCAATGTCTTTGCACAGTAGCGCTAATGCACACCCATCACAATACCCAAGAGCCCTGCTGTTCTGGATCATGAAGGACATTCCAATGCCTTTGCACAGTAGCGCTAATGCACACCCACCACAATACCCAAGAGCCCTGCTGTTCAGGATCATGAAGGACATTCCAATGTCTTTGCACAGTAGCGCTAATGCACACCCACCACAATACCCAAGAGCCTCGCTGTTCTGGATCATGAAGGACATTCCAATGCCTTTGTACAGTAGCACTAATGCACAGCACTAATGCACACCCACCACAATACCCAAGAACCCCACTGTTCTGGATCATTAAGGACATTCCAATGCCTTTGCACAGTAGCACTAATGCACAGCACTAATGCACACCCACCACAATACCCAAGAACCCCACTGTTCTGGATCATGAAGGACATTCCACTGCCTTTGCACAGTAGCACTAATGCACACCCACCACAATACCCAAGAGCCCCACTACTCAGGACCATGAAGGACATTCCAATGTCTTTGCACAGTAGCACTAGTGCACACCCACCACAATCCCCAAGAGCCCCACTATTCAGCACCATGCAGGACATTCCAATGCATTTGCACAGTAGTGCTAATGCACACCCACCACAATACCCAAGAGCTCTGCTGTTCTGGATCATGAAGGACATTCCAATGCCTTTGCACAGTAGCGCTAATGCACACCCACCACAATACCCAAGAGCCCCACTGTTCTGGATCATTAAGGACATTCCACTGCCTTTGCACAGTAGCGCTAATGCACACCCACCACAATGCCCAAGAGCCCCACTGTTCTGGATCATGAAGGACATTCCAATGTCTTTGCACAGTAGCGCTAATGCACACCCATCACAATACCCAAGAACCCCGCTGTTCTGGATCATGAAGGACATTCCAATGTCTTTGCACAGTAGCACTAATGCACACCCACCACAATACCCAAGAGCCCCGCTGTTCCGGATCATGAAGGACATTCCAATGTCTTTGCACAGTAGCACTAACGCACACCCACCACAATCCCCAAGAGCCCCACTATTCAGGACCATGCAGGACATTCCAATGCATTTGCACAGTAGCGCTAACGCACACCCACCACAATGCCCAAGAGCCCCACTGTTCTGGATCATTAAGGACATTCCACTGCCTTTGCACAGTAGCACTAATGCACACCCACCACAATGCCCAAGAGCCCCACAGTTCTGGATCATGAAGGACATTGCAATGTCTTTGCACAGTAGCGCTAATGCACACCCACCACAATACCCAAGAGCCCCACTGTTCTGGATCATGAAGGACATTCCGCTGCCTTTGCACAGTAGCACTAATGCACACCCACCACAATACCCAAGAGCCCCACTGTTCTGGATCATGAAGGACATTCCAATGCATTTGCACAGTAGCGCTAATGCACACCCACCCAATACCCAAGAGCCCCACTGTTCTGGATCATGAAGGACATTCCACTGCCTTTGCACAGTAGCACTAAAGCACACCCACCACAATGCCCAAGAGCCCCACTGTTCTGGATCATGAAGGACATTCCAATGTCTTTGCACAGAAGCACTAATGCACACCCACCACAATACCCAAGAGCCCCACTGTTCTGGATCATGAAGGACATTCCACTGCCTTTGCACAGTAGCACTAAAGCACACCCACCACAATGCCCAAGAGCCCCACTGTTCTGGATCATGAAGGACATTCCAATGTCTTTGCACAGAAGCACTAATGCACACCCACCACAATACTCAAGAGCCCCATTTTTCAGGATCATGAAGGACATTCTGCTGCCTGCGCACAGTAGCACAAATGCACACCCACCACAATACCCAAGAGCCCCACTGTTCAGGATCATGAAGGACATTCAATGCCTCTGCACAGTAGCGCTAATGCACACCCACCACAATGCCCAAGAGCCCCACTGTTCTGGATCATGAAGGACATTCCAATGTCTTTGCACAGTAGCGCTAATGCACACCCATCACAATACCCAAGAACCCCGCTGTTCTGGATCATGAAGGACATTCCAATGTCTTTGCACAGTAGCACTAATGCACACCCACCACAATACCCAAGAGCCCCGCTGTTCCGGATCATGAAGGACATTCCAATGTCTTTGCACAGTAGCACTAACGCACACCCACCACAATCCCCAAGAGCCCCACTATTCAGGACCATGCAGGACATTCCAATGCATTTGCACAGTAGCGCTAACGCACACCCACCACAATGCCCAAGAGCCCCACTGTTCTGGATCATTAAGGACATTCCACTGCCTTTGCACAGTAGCACTAATGCACACCCACCACAATGCCCAAGAGCCCCACAGTTCTGGATCATGAAGGACATTGCAATGTCTTTGCACAGTAGCGCTAATGCACACCCACCACAATACCCAAGAGCCCCACTGTTCTGGATCATGAAGGACATTCCGCTGCCTTTGCACAGTAGCACTAATGCACACCCACCACAATACCCAAGAGCCCCACTGTTCTGGATCATGAAGGACATTCCAATGCATTTGCACAGTAGCGCTAATGCACACCGACCACAATACCTAAGAGCCCCACTGTTCTGGATCATGAAGGACATTCCAATGCCTTTGCCCAGTAGCACTAATGCACACCCACCACAATACCCAAGAGCCCCACTGTTCTGGATCATGAAGGACATTCCACTGCCTTTGCACAGTAGCACTAAAGCACACCCACCACAATGCCCAAGAGCCCCACTGTTCTGGATCATGAAGGACATTCCAATGTCTTTGCACAGAAGCACTAATGCACACCCACCACAATACGTAAGAGCCCCACTGTTCTGGATCATGAAGGACATTCCAATGCCTTTGCCCAGTAGCACTAATGCACACCCACCACAATACCCAAGAGCCCCACTGTTCTGGATCATGAAGGACATTCCACTGCCTTTGCACAGTAGCACTAAAGCACACCCACCACAATGCCCAAGAGCCCCACTGTTCTGGATCATGAAGGACATTCCAATGTCTTTGCACAGAAGCACTAATGCACACCCACCACAATACCCAAGAGCCCCACTGTTCTGGATCATGAAGGACATTCCACTGCCTTGGCACAGTAGCACTAAAGCACACCCACCACAATACCCAAGAGCCCCACTGTTCTGGATTATGAAGGACATTCCACTGCCTTTGCACAGTAGCACTAAAGCACACCCACCACAATGCCCAAGTGCCCCACTGTTCTGGATCATGAAGGACATTCCAATGTCTTTGCACAGAAGCACTAATGCACACCCACCACAATACTCAAGAGCCCCATTTTTCAGGATCATGAAGGACATTCTGCTGCCTGCGCACAGTAGCACAAATGCACACCCACCACAATACCCAAGAGACCCACTGTTCCGGATCATGAAGGACATTCTAATGTCTTTGCACAGTAGCGCTAATGCACACCCACCCAATACCCAAGAGCCCCGCTGTTCTGGATCATGAAGGACATTCTAATGTCTTTGCACAGTAGCGCTAATGCACACCCACCCCAATACCCAAGAGCCCCACTGTTCAGGATCATGAAGGACATTCCGCTGCCTTTGCACAGTAGCGCTAATGCACACCCAACACAATACCCAAGAGCCCCACTGTTCAGGATCATGAAGGACATTCCAATGCCTTTGCACAGTAGCGCAAATGCACACCCACCACAATACCCAAGAGCCCCACTGTTCTGGATCATGAAGGACTTTCCAATGCATTTGCACAGTAGCGCTAATGCACACCCACCACAATACCCAAGAGCCCCACTGTTCAGGATCATGAAGGACATTCAATGCCTTTGCACAGTAGCGCTAATGCACACCCACCACAATACCCAAGAGCTCTGCTGTTCTGGATCATGAAGGACATTCCAATGCCTTTGCACAGTAGCGCTAATGCACACCCACCACAATACCCAAGAGCCCCGCTGTTCCGGATCATGAAGGACATTCCAATGCCTTTGCACAGTAGCGCTAATGCACACCCACCACAATACCCAAGAGCCCCACTGTTCAGGATCATGAAGGACCTTCCAATGCCTTTGCACAGTAGCGCTAATGCACACCCACCACAATACCCAAGAGCCCCACTGTTAAGGATCATGAAGGACATTCCAATGCCTTTGCACAGTAGCGCTAATGCACACCCACCACAATACCCAAGAGCCCCACTGTTCTGGATCGTGAAGGATATTCCAATGCATTTGCACAGTAGCGCTAATGCACACCCACCACAATACCCAAGAGCCCCGCTGTTCTGGATCATGAAGGACATTCCAATGCCTTTGCACAGTAGTGCACAGTAGTGCTAATGCACACCCACCACAATACCCAAGAGCCCCACTGTTCAGGATCATGAAGGACATTCAAATGCCTTTGCACAGTAGCACTAATGCACACTCACCACAATACCCAAGAGCCCCACTGTTCAGGATCATGAAGGACATTCCAATGTCTTTGCACAGTAGCACGAATGCACACCCACCAGACCGTGTCCTGTCATTGCAGGTGCAGAAATACTACACTAAGATTGGGTGAGATCCAAGCGGTGGCTTTACCCCAATGACTGTCAACAAATATTAGAACTGTGGGACTCCTTGCTCTCTACTGTGACGGCGTTAGCGGCCTGAGCATCTCTGTCCTAATGCTCACACTTTTATATGCAATGCAACCGCGCTGCTCAGCCACAGACTTGTAAAACCCAGTCGTGGATTAAAGAAGGCCTTATGTCCTTAAGAATCCAATGTAAGCAGGGGGATCTCTATTGAAACCCACTGAGAATACATGGTTCCCAATAGGAATCCACTGTGAGTCCTGGAACCCACAGTGGAATCCACTGTGAGTAAATGATTGCCTATTGGAATCTACTGTAATTGAATCCCCATTGTAATGCACTGTGTGTAAACGAATCCTCATTGGACTCCACTCTTAGTACATTAATCCGCATTGGAATTCCCTGGAATAAATGAACCCCTATTGGAATTTACTGTGTGTAAATGAATCCCTAGTCGACACCACTCTTAGTGGAATGCACTCTGAGTAATTGAATCCCTAATGGTTTCCACTCCTAGTAAATTAATCCCCATTGGAATCCACTGTGAGTAAATGAATCCCCATTGGGATCCACTGTGAGTAAATGAATCCCCATTGGGATCCACTCTGAGTAAATTATGCTGATTCATGTTGATTGTGCCCCTCGTGAAAGCTGGACTAGATTCTACGCTTGTTGGGAGGGGAGTTTCAGGGGGGGGGGTGGGGTTCTGCCAATTTCTCTGGATGGAAACTGAGAAAGAGTCTGGACCCCTAAAAAGAACACAACAAAGGATGAATGCATTGAAGGAGGCTCTGGGGGGCACCTGCAGTGGATTTCATGTCAAGGGGGTCTTTAGCCGGGATCCTTTATTTTTGTGGTAGTGATCACCATGCTCATCTGAAACGAAGCTAGATCACTCTTGGTGTGTCCTGCTGCACTCTGGGTAATCTGGACTATGGCCTCAAGTGGGGGCAGAAAGGAGTGTTTGTCACGAATCCTGCGGGGCTCAGTGCACAGTTCTGTATGGAACGGGTCACCTACGTGAGATCACACACACACATGACGGTTAATATACCACGGATCACCTCATGGAAGGGGCAGACCATGGGGACACTGCAGGTTCTATCAAAACCCAACCCATTGTTGACATCATCATAGATTTCAATTTCGTGAGTTTCAAAGTGTAAGTTCCACAGTGGCCTGCACACAAAAATAAACACATGGACAAAAGCAAAGCGTGGAAGGGTAGGGGTGATGGAGCACCAAAGCAAACGCACTTTCCAAGGGGGCTCACCAGGAGAGCCGCATGGTGTCAGCCCCCTCCACAGCTCTGCCGGAAGCATCTAGCGCTTCCAAGGTCAATAACCAGCAGAGAAAGCGGGGCAGGTGTGCTATGGCCACACACTCGTGAAAAGGCTGATGCAGAGATCTGCAGGTGGGCCTCTGATGAGCCTCTCCCGCCAACAGCGCTCCAGGTCTGAACTTGGAGGTAGAGATTTAAACCCTGAGCTTGTCATGAAAGTAATGGTAGGCGCTGAAGGATCTCCCAAGCACACTGCACGGGATGCTGAGAGATCCAGAGGGATTCACCAGTTAAAGGATGCGAAGCGCTTTGAAGGCTGCCACGGCCGCCTTCTCTCTCTCGTGCCGCAGTTGTAGCTCTTCCAGCAGCGTCATTTGGGGTAGGGGGTCTCCTTGCATGTCCATGGCAACACTTTCATCTTTTGGGTCTTGATCTGGGGATCTAAATGATGTCGCAGGTTTGGGCTTCGGGATCTTCTTGGCGTACTCCATGGCCTGAAACATGAAGAGGAGACCCTTAGATTTGATCCGTGCAAACCTCAACAACAGGACCAACATTGTATTAATACTCAAAGGAGAAGAAACGAAAGAAGGACAAAATAGCACAAACAAAATCCAGGCCATGAAAAGATATTGAGATGTGTGAGGCCTGGAGAGCTGAACATGAGTCTGTGCAATCGACAGTGGAGTACATGAAAGCGCACTTCCCTAAACACCATTCTTTCCCTGTAGAGTGACTACGTCACAGAGGACTCACCTATCAGGTGCTGTTGTCTGGCTTTCATAGCATGGAATTCTGGGCCCCTCGGCTCAGCCCGTTTCCGTAGAGTCGATTACTACGGGCCATGACACAGGGAGGACCTTATGGATGAAGGGGGCAGTGTGTCATGTCATCTTTGTTAATTTAAGTGTAAATTCCACTGTGTTAAATGTACCTCTGCAGTCACTTTACTTCCACACTCAGAGTTCAGTGGTGCAGTAACTTGGCAGTAATTACGTTACCACTATGTTACCACCAGTATTCCCCATGCTGCCGAACACGTAACAAGACGAAGAGCCTGATTCATGGAACTTTTTGCGCCGTGCAAAGTGACTTTGCACTGCCAGCAAACACCCTGATTCACAGAGCGGCGCAAAGTGCATTTTTGCAGTGCAAACCCATGCGCTAAAGAATCCATGATCCAGGCCCCAAATCTCTAAATACCAGTCCTATTGAAAGCACATTCTAGCAAACACCATGGTATGCCGCGCAGCATCGCTGAGGCCAGGATACGCAGTGCACCCCCCCTCACCTCCCCACTTGAATGTAAAGTTAGCAGCTTTGTCCAGGGCCCTTCTGGGAGTAGCGCCTCCAAGACTTGGAGCTCCCGCGTGCCTTCTTCTGCAGGCTCCCAGAGGCCGAGGATTCATGGCGCCACCCTGTGTGCCTGCCAGAAGCGCCCGTCTGTGGAGGCACAATGTGGCCTGCCAAGCAAAGCAAGCCCACATCCGGTGTACAGCCAGAGAACTTCTCTGAATGACAGACACTGGCGGGGCCCTGATAATAGGGGGTACCGGGGGATCCCCCACCACGCCCTTTATGCGCAGGTCATGCCTGGATGGATGGCTTTCTCCAACTAAATTCCACCTATGCCTTCAGCTGCCAGGCAGCCTCCTCCGCCCACACGCCCTTTTTATACTAATTTGGTCTGAAGCATCCAAAATGGCTGTAGAAAACACGAAGTTCAGACAAAGTTCATTTTGGAGAAACAAGACGAACTTTGTCTCTAAAATATTTTGCGCAGGTCGACTAATCACCAGTGAGCACAGTACGTAGCCCACTCTTCACGATCATTCGTCCGCGGGCAAGGATACACAAACGTTACTTTTTTTCCAACAGTACACAAATCAGCAAATTCTAGTAACATCACATGATTGGCACACAATGCAGTCAATATGGGCATGAAACGTCCCGCCAAGTGGACAGGACATCCGTTCCAAAATGGCCGCCCTGCTAAAGGAGGCTCCATGAAACCTGGGGACTGTCGGTGACTCGTGCTCTGAGGCGGTACCTTGTGTCTGGAGACTGGAGGCTTGCTTTCTGCTTGGACTGCAGGCTTCACGGCCGCTTTTGAAGGATTTGAGGCGTTCTTCCTGTTCTGTTCTGTCACCTTTTTTGCATATTCTTTTTGCTGTTTCAATTGTTCTGCCTGTAATTAGAAAAATGCGCCCTGTAAGCGTACACAGTCCGCATCTACAACGCAGATGTTTTTACTCATACAACTTTAAAAACAAGAGAACGGGTGAAGGTTGATCAGTGTAGAGGCTGGTGGGTTGCTGTCAGTGCCCAGGTTAGAACAGCAGTCTGACCCTGGCTTCACATACCACCGTATTCTGGTGGTGGCATCACCGTAAGCGGTACAGGCTCACTGAACTGAGAAACCCTGGTTCCATAGGCCTAATAACATTAGAAAAAAGGGGCGCACTGAACAGGAAGTCCCCAAGAGGGAAAAAGCCAACGCAGAAAAAAAACCTCTTGTTCCACGAGAGGTGACAGGTGCTCAAAATGTAATTAATTTCATTTTATTACATTTATAAAGTGCTTTTGCCACAAGCGCTGAACGAAAATGACCAAGAAGGCAGTACCATCACATGATAATGCAACATGAGTAAAAAGAGAAGAGGGGAAGGGAAGATGGAAGATGAGCTTTCAGATTGAATTCACAAATATGAAGAGATGTAGCAGAGCAAAGAACAAGTGGAAGAGAGTTCCAGTGCTTAGAAGCCAGAAGAGCAAAGGAACGGAAAGAGGCACAGTGGGGTTTAGGAACAGTAGGAATAAATACATTCTGGGATCTGAGAGCGCGAGACGGAACATTGATCAAGGCTAACGAGGAAAGATAAGAAGGAGCCAGACCACAAGCACATTTAAAGACAATTAAGAGACAATGATAAAGGAGACGTGATTCAAAAGGAAGCAGCGAAATGGAGAGTAGGGAAGATGTAATAGAAGAACGAGAAGATAAAGAAAAAAGATGACGAATTGAAGAGTTATAAACAGAACGAAGAGGGAGAAGATGTGAGGCAGAGAGATCAACACTCAACGCGAGAAAAGACCAGAGAGAAGAGAAGACGTTTAGAAGCATGAAGAGAAAGTTGGGGGGGAACACGACGGATGTTGAGTAGTGCATGACGGCTGGAACAAGCAGTATCAGAGATGTGGAGTGAAAAGCGCAGGATCAAAAATAACATACAAGTTACACACAAATGAGGAAAAAGGCACAGAAGGAGGAAAGGAGAGGGAGGAGGAAAGTAGGAGGAATAGTTGAGGCAGAGCACAACAGAACCTCAGTCTTAGAAGGTTTGAGGTGGCAAAAATGCGAAGACATCCAGTTTTAAACAGTTCTAACATATCAGATAGATACAGTGGAGTGCAAAGTACAATCAAGGGAAGAAAAGGAGGAAAATAATATCATCTGGTACCGATGAAAGGAAAGATTGAATGGAGAAATAAGGGCAGACAGAGGGCAGTCTAAGGAGAAAAGAGGAGATGACCAAGTACAGAGCCTTGAGGGACACCATAGATAAGAGGAAATGAGGAAGAGTGTCTGGCCCACGTTATGGAGTAGGACCGCTGAGATAGATAGGAACAGAACCATTCAAGAACAGACCCCGAAATACCCTAGGTAGAAACAGAAGATATAAGAAGAGAGTGATCAACAGTTCCGAACGCCGCAGAAAGATCAAGAAGAATAGAAGAAAGCTTAGAGTGATGAGCAGATAGAAGAGAGTTAGAGACATGTAGAAGAGCAGTCCCTCTGGAGCGAGAGGGACAGAAGCCAGATTGGGGAGGTGGGACAAGACAGTGACGTTTTAGATAAAGAGTTACCTGAGCGTAAGCATCTCGCTCAAGGATTATAGAAAGGAATGGCAGAAGCGAGATAGGCTGAGAATTGGCAGGAACAGACAGGTCAAGAGTCGATTTTTTCAGAATAGGAAGAATAGGTGCATGGTAAAAAGCAGCCGAAAAACAGGAGTTTGAAAATAAATAATTAATAGGAGAGTTAAGATAAGGAAGAAGTTGAGGATAGACCTGAGGGATAAGAGAAGAAGGAATAGGATCAGTAAAAGAAGTAGGATGAGCGCGGGCAGGAAGAGCATAAGTGTCAGAATCAGCAAGGGGGAAAATGAAGAAAAATAGTGTGAAGATAGACTAGGAGCATGGGCGTAATTATAGGGGGAGACTGTGGGTTTTGTCCCCTCCAATTTCTGTGGCATGCCTTTTTGTCTCCCCCAACTTTTGGAGGGGGGGGCAGAGGGGCCGCAACCATCAAGTATGTAATTGTATAGCGAGAGCCTGGCTGGGGTGCCCAGCAAGGCTTGCGCTGTCTCATTACATAATGCAGAGATGCCAGGCAGCCGCGCTGCAACACATTCAGGGCCGGGATGCCCTGCATGGCTCAGTCCCTCACCCTGGCTGGCCTGACTGAAAGTCAGCAGCCAGGGTGCTGAACTGAGTGCTGCAGGGCCTGGCGCCTGGGCTGCCACGCTAGCAGCCGCACTTCTAGGGGTCGCGGCGCAGAGAATCGCTTTCCGGATTTGTGTTAGTGCGACACACAGACAGGCACTAGGAAGCTCATTCAGCTTGCTGGTTTCTGTCTGGAGGCCGGTGTAGCATGAGACGTGACCCGGGCGGCATTTGCAACCAGAGCAGAGGTACTTTATTATTATTATTATTTTTTAAAATAATTTTTAATTGTGTTTGTGAATGTTTGTTGGGGGGCTGGGTTGCGGGCTGACCCTAGTGAGGGGGCATGTCACATTTGGACAATGTGAGCAGAGCTCACAGTACACATTAAGGCCTCAGGTATGAAGACACATTAACACTAACAAATGGTGCTTTCTCTGTGGCGAGCCAGAGCTCTGCAACGCCTCTAAAAGGAGTCTTGCCACTTTTCAGATGCTACTAAAGCACCAACATCATCATTTCAAAATGAAGTTGGAGGAAGGTGCCCCCTCCCCAAGTAGAGTGGAAAGAGTCAAGCTGAGAAAACCTGTGACCCAAAACTGTCGTACTCTGCAAACTCTGTGAAATTAATTTGAGTGCTATACGGCTTCAAAACATGGTGAACTTTTGTTAGGCCGTTTTTGCTCTAGGTGCGCGGAAGGAACCGTATGGGATTTTGTGTTAAAAGCACACTTTTAGGAGTCCTGTATGTTCCCCCTGCCGCCAAAAATAATCTTAACCAAACTGGCAAAAAGTATTTCGAGTTTTGCAGACACTTTTTCAGGACGGTTTGGTGCAGATTAGTAAATGGGTGTCATGGTTCAGGTTACAGGCCCCCCAAAACTGCTTCACTTACCAAACTAAGCAGGGGAGTATCCAGCATTGTAAGAGTGTGTGTGTGTGTGTGGGGAGGGTGGGGGGAGGGGTTGGAGAGGGGGGTTTAGCAACGAAATGCAGTTTGTGGAATTCCACATGGTCTCATTGGCGCCCCCAAACCGCCCACCCCTGCCCCAATCTACTTTTTTGGTAATATTAGTGGAAGATGGCATTTTAACACACAACAACAAACATAAAACTGTAGGATCATTCCAGATCAAGGAAACTCATCTATTAGAGCTCTGTCCAAGCCCTCTGAGGCAAAATACATGCAAACCTCCTAATAATTATATAGATTGCACCAACAGGAGTGACTTCACAGAAAAGGACATTGCAAGGCACATCATCAGTCCTTGATACTTGGAGGCACCACGGAAGTGACTTTAGAATAAGTTTCCATAAATAAGCCAAGTGAAAAAATAACTTTGTGGTGCAAAATACTTAAATTGCACTTTTGATATATGTGGAGTAACTCTACAGTCCTTAGGCTTTTCCATTATAATGGCAGGATACATTAACATAAGCTTTGAAGTGAACCAGGGTCACTTGCAGAGCTGCAGATAAGGCACAATGTGATTAAATGATTTGCTCAGGATCACACACTTGTTTAAATGGTGAAACTGGGATGAGGACAATTTAGGCGACCGTGCACATCTTTCCAGGTTTAGTTGATGTAGATATTTATTAAGGTTTTGCTTTACATTTCATGTTTTTAAATAATTATTTATAGCAATGCCTTGGAAGCCAACCACATTACATAATAAACTAACCATACACTATATACATTGTCATAGAAATATGTTCAGCAATGGGAGTATGGCTTTAGTTGTATTCTCCCCATTCTGCATGCAAAGTCACAATAGCATCATGTTGATTAATGTGAGCCTAACAAATCCCCCTTGGGTTTTAAAGCCATAGTTATTATTTCATAAAGAATTCAACATTATGCACCCTTCTCACTTCTGATCAATCCCTCCCATTCACATTTCTAAAGGGACAAAAGTCTCTGCCAATAGTACCCCTCCACCCTCCCATCAGTGCCTTATGGCTCACATTGTAATGCTCTTTTGATACAGAGCAACGTGAGGACCCTCTGCTGCCCGGAGAACCTTGGGACATTGTCCTGGCAGCAGGACACCTCTACCATTCGCAACGGATAAGGTGTCCTGCTGCTGAGCGTGCTGAGCAGGAATTACTCAGCACACATTGGGCCTCTTACAAGTTTGGAGGTAGCCATGCCTTCATTACCGGCATGGCTACCCCCAAACTCGTGTCCGGGTCCTGAAAAAAGGGAATTACCGGGCCATTCCAACTTTTGCGGGCCCGGTAATTCCCATTTTCGGGACCCGGACCGGTACATCCCCCTTCCCATTTGAGCCCCTAGAGGGCTCAATGGGAATGGGAAGAATGCTAACAACTGACCTGTTAATGACGGGTCCGTTGTTAGCATCCTGGTCTGCTCGCGGGTGCCGGTATGCACCTCTGGCCAGACCAGAAGAGCATACCGCCACCCGTGAGCAAACTCGTAATGTGGCGGCCCGGTATGAACGGTGCCGGTACCTTACCGACACCGTTCATATCACGGCCACCAGGGTCGTAATGAGGCCCATTGTCCTGCCAGAGGGACACCTTTGACGTTGGGCACCCTCTTTGATGTGCTGAAAGGAAGAGGTGTGCCAATGACAAATGTCCTTGTCTGGCTCTTAAAACAGCCACGGGGAGCAGATTGCCCCCCTGCCTCTCCTGCTTGGTACTCCACTGCTTGGAGCCATTTGAACACAGGAAAACATACTTTAATTTTAATCAGTCAGAATCTTGCAGAAACACTCTATCAGCACTTACACATATAAGGTGCTCTGCAGAACCCACGTTTGGAGATATATGGCATTTAGAAAGTAATACCAATTATACTTGGTCACCCACTGCACTGCATTAACCAATGGCTTCTGCCTTTGAATGAAAGGAAAAATCAAGGGAATTGCTGACATTCCAGTGAATCTGTTCATTTCGGCCATGGCTTTATAGTTCAGCTAGGTCAAGTCAACTTAGCCCAAAATTTCAGGGATCAGGGAGTGATAAAGTCTGGTCTGCTCAATGGAGGTTGTGCCACTGTTTCCATGTGTTATTGTATATGTACATATAAATGTGTGCACACAGTGTATGTCAATGGAGGTGCTGGGTGCATTTGTGTGTGAGTGAGTGTATGCAAGCATATGTGTGTTGATTTTTGTGTCTGAATGAATGATAAATAATGCATTGTTTGTATGTTCTATTGGAATTAAGTTTGTGAATGTTATGCTGTGCACTGGGTGCATAGCAGGCCGGCTGGAGATGTGTGAGGGCCCAATTGAATTTTAATGATAGGCCAAAGTTATAACAGAGCGTCAGCAATGGACTCTTGTGGTGTAGTAGTCTAGTGTTATCCCTCAGGGATTTAGGTTGTTTGGCCGAGGTACAAAATCACGGTGAAATTGACCGTAGACATTTTCGCTACAAATATGTTTTTACCAAACCAAACCCATGTTCCCCCAAACCGCCAGTACACCCATAAACACCCCCTACTTACCTTTTCTCCATCCGCCGCCTCTCCTGTACCCTGCAGCGTCAGATCCATCCATCTAATGCGGGTCGGATCTGACGCCGCAGTGTCCCTTTTTCTTCTTTTTTTTTTGTTGCGTACCCTGCCACCAATGCTGAGGAAGCAGGGGACACCCCCGCAACCGCCAAAGTCAGAAATACCAAACATGGGGAGCGGGGACACCCCCGCAACCCCAGCTCTTCATGTTCGGTATCTTCGGCTTCGAACTAAAGGTGGTGACCGAATTCAGTCAAATCTACGAGTCAACCAAATTTTATCGAACAATTTGGATGAAACTATCCCTAAGAGCCACCACTCACCCTCGCTCCACCCCACCCCTGTCCCCCCCAACATTTTCACCAAAGTTACTCCAATGACTAGGAGAAGGAGGAGAGAGAGAAGTAACAGAGGGAGTGAAGGGTGAGCGAAGATTTGCCACTTTACATGTAAAATAGTTGGCAAAGTCGGAGGAAGAAAGAGACGAGAAAGCAGATGGATCAGGTGGTTTGGAAGACAAGATATTGTGAAGAAGTTGATAAAGACATTGAGTGTGACGGGAGAGGGAAAGTGGAAGTTCTGATAAGTATGATTTTCTTTTGCGACAATTAAGGCAGAACCAAAAGAAGAATGTGAAGCTGAAAGTGCAGTAAGATCGGAAGTAGATCGAGAACTCTTCCACTGCTGTTCGGGTTTACAGAGGCGACAGTGGAGGAAAATAAGGTTAGGAGAAAGCCAGGGCTGATGAGTTTTATGACATGGAGAAAAGAGGGAAGGAGAGACTGAGTCAAGTACAGATGGCAAAAAAGAGTGCAGAGTGCTGGAAGCCATACCAGGAGAAAAGGAAGAGAACATGGAGATTGATAGAAGGGAAGAATGCAAAGAAGAAAGAAAGGATACAGAGTCAAAGGAAGAAAGATAATGGCGAGTAAAGATAGTTGAGGAAGAGGAAGAAGTAAGTGGAGCAGGAGGACACACAGAAAAAGAAAGAAGAAAATGATCGGAAGCATAAAAGGGACAGGATCATACAGGAAAAGAAGAAGGAAGAGAGCAGAAGATTAGATCAATGCAGGAGCTAGATAGATGGGACCGATGGGAAGAGGGAGAAGGACGGAAATGCAGATGGGACCGATGGGAAGAGGGAGAAGGACGGAAATGCAGATGGGACCGATGGGAAGAGGGAGAAGGACGGAAATGCAGATGGGACCAATGGGACCGATGGGAAGATGGAGAAGGACAGAAATGCAGATGGGACTGATGGGAAGAGGGAGAAGGAAGGAAATGCAGATGGGACCAATGGGAAGAGGGAGAAGGACGGAAATGCAGCTGGGACCGATGGGAAGAGGGAGAAGGACGGAAACGCAGATGGGGCCGATGGGAAGAGGGAGAAGGACGGAAATGCTGGTGGGACCGATGGGAAGAGGGAGAAGGACGGAAATGCAAGTGGGACCGATGGGAAGAGGGAGAAGGACGGAAATGCATATGGGACCGATGGGAAGAGGGAGAAGGACGGAAATGCAGATGGGACCGATGGGAAGAGGGAGAAGTATGTAAATGCAGCTGGGATCGATGGGAAGAGGGAGAAGGACGGAAATGCAGATGGGATCGATGGGAAGAGGGAGACGGATGGAAATGCAGCTGGGACCGATGGGATGAGGGAGAAGGATGGAAATGCAGATGGGACCAATGGGACCGATGGGAAGAGGGAGAAGGACGGAAATGCAGATGGGACTGATGGGAAGAGGGAGAAGGACGGAAATGCAGATGGGACCGATGGGAAGAGGGAGAAGGACGGAAATGCAGATGGGACGATGGGAAGAGGGAGAAGGACGGACATGCAGATGGGGCCGATGGGACCGATGGGAAGAGGGAGAAGGATGGAAATGCAGCTGGGACCGATGGGAAGAGGGAGAAGGAAGGAAATGCAGCTGGGACCAGGACGGAAATGCAGCTGGGACCGACGGGAAGTGGGAGAAGGACGGAAATGCAGATGGGACCGATGGGATGAGGGAGAAGGAAGGAAATGCAGATGGGGCCGATGGGACCAATGGGAAGAGGGAGAAGGACGGAAATGCAGCTGGGACCGATAGGAAGAGGAATAAGGACAGAAATGCAGATGGGACCGATGGGAAGAGCGAGAAGGACAGGAATGCAGATGGGACCGATGAGAAGAGGGAGAAGGACGGAAATGCAGCTGGGACCGATGGGAAGAGGGAGAAGGACGGTAATGCAGATGGCACTGATGGGAAGAGGGAGAAGGACGGAAATGCAGATGGGACCTATGAGACCGATGGGAAGAGGGAGAAGGACGGAAATGCAGATGGGACGATGGGAAGAGGGAGAAGGACGGAAATGCAGATGGGACCAATGAGACCGATGGGAAGAGGGAGAAGGAAGGAATTGCAGCTGGGACCAGGACGGAAATGAAGCTGGGACTGATGGGACCGATGGGAAGAGGGAGAAGGACGGAAATGCAGATGAGACCGATGGGAAGAGGGAGAAGGATGGAAATGCAGATGGGACGATGGGAAGAGGGAGAAGGACAGAAATGCAGATGGGGCCGATGGGACCGATGGGAAGAGGGAGAAGGACGGAAATGCAGATGAGACCGATGGGAAGAGGGAGAAGGATGGAAATGCAGATGGGACGATGGGAAGAGGGAGAAGGATGGAAATGCAGATGGGACCGATGGGAACAGGGAGAAGGACGGAAATGCAGATGAGACCGATGGGAAGAGGGAGAAGGATGGAAATGCAGATGGGACGATGGGAAGAGGGAGAAGGACGGAAATGCAGATGGGGCCGATGGGACCGATGGGAAGAGGGAGAAGGACGTAAATGCAGCTCGGACCGATGGGAAGAGGGAGAAGGAAGGAAATGCAGCTGGGCCAGGATGGAAATGCAGCTGGGATCGATGGGAAGAGGGAGAAGGACGGAAATGCAGATGGGACCGATGGGATGAGGGAGAAGGACGGAAATGCAGATGGGGCCGATGGGACCAATGGGAAGAGGGAGAGGAACGGAAATGCAGCTGCGACCGATGGGAAGAGGGAGAAGGACAGAAATGCAGATGGGACCGATGGGAAGAGCGAGAAGGACAGGAATTCAGATGGGACCGATGGGAAGAGGGAGAAGGACGGAAATGCAGCTGGGACCGATGGGAAGAGGGAGAAGGACGGTAATGCAGATGGCACTGATGGGAAGAGGGAGAAGGACGGAAATGCAGATGGGACCGATGAGACCGATGGGAAGAGGCAGAAGGACGGAAATACAGATGGGAACAATGGGAAGAGGGAGGACGGAAATGCAGATGGGACCAATGGGAAGAGGGAGGAGGACGGGAATGCAGATGGGGCCGATGGGACCGGTGGGAATAGGGAGAAGGACGAAAATGCAGCTGGGACCGATGGGAAGAGGGAGAAGGACGGAAATGCAGCTGGGACCGATGGGAAGAGGGAAAAGGACAGAAATGCAGCTGGGACCGATGGGAAGAGGTTGAAGGACGGAAATGCAGATGGGACCGATGGGAAGAGGGAGAAGGACGGAAATGTAGATGGGACCGATGGGAAGAGGGAGAAAGACGGAAATGCAGCTGGGACCGATGGGAAGAGGGAGAAGGACGGAAATGCAGATGGGACCGATGGGAAAAGGGAGAAAGACGGAAATGCAGCTGGGACCGATGGGAAGAGGGAGAAAGACGGAAATGCAGCTGGGACCGATGGGAAGAGGGAGAAGGATGGAAATGCAGGACCGATGGGAAGAGGGAGAAGGATTGAAATGTAGATGGGACTGATGGGAAGAGGGAGAAGGACGGAAATGTAGATGGGACCGATGGGAAGAGGGAGAGGGACTGAAATGCAGATGGGACCGATGGGAAGAGCGAGAAGGACGGAAATGCAGTAGGGACCGATGGGAAGAGGGAGAAGGATGGAAATGCAGCAGGGACCGATGGGAAGATGCAGAAGGACGGAAATGCAGATGGGACCGGTGGGAAAAGGGAGAAGGACGGAAATGCAGATGGGACCGATGGGAAGAGGGAGAAAGATGGAAATGCAGCTGGGACCGATGGGAAGAGGGGGAAGGACAGAAATGCAGATAGGACCGATGGGAAGAGCAAGAAGGACAGGAATGCAGATGGGACCGATGGGAAGAGCGAGAAGGACGGAAATGCAGCTGGGACCGATGGGAAGAGGGAGAAGGACAGTAATGCAGATGACACTGATAGGAAGAGGGAGAAGGACGGAAATGCAGATGGGACTGATGGGAAGAGGGAGAAGGACGGAAATGCAGATGGGACTGATGGGACCGATGGGAAGAGGGAGAAGGACGGAAATGCAGATGGGACCGATGGGACCGGTGGGAAGAGGGAGAAGCACAGAAATGGAGATGGGACCGATGGGAAGAGGGAGAAGGACGGAAATGCAGGTGAGACCGATGGGAAGAGGGAGAAGGACGGAAATGCAGCTGGGACTGATGGGAAGAGGGAGAAGGACGGAAATGCAGATGGGACCGATGGGAAGAGGGAGAAGGACGGAAATGCAGATGGGACCGGTGGGAAGAGGGAGAAGGACGGAAATGCAGCTGAGACCGATGGGAAGAGGGAGAAGGACGGAAATGCAGATGGGACCGATGGGAAGAGGGAGAAGCATGAAAATGCGAATGGGACCGATGGGGAGAGGGAGAAGGATGGAAATGCAGCAGGGACCGATGGGTAGAGGGAGAAGGACGGAAATGCAGATGGGACTGATGGGAAGAAGGAGAAGGATGGAAATGCAGCAGGGACCGATGGGAAGAGGGAGAAGGACGGAAATGCAGATGGGACCGATAGGAAGAGGGAGAAGGATGGAAATGCAGATGGGGTCGATGGGAAGAGGGAGGAGGACGGAAATGCAGATGGGACCGATGGGAAGAGGGAGAAGGACGGAAATGCAGATGGGGCCGATGGGACCAGTTGGAAGAGGGAGAAGGACTGAAATGCAGATGGGATGGATGGGAAGAGGGAGAAGGACAGAAAAGCAGCTGGGACCGATGGGAAGAGGGAGAAGGATGGCAATGCAGATGGGACCGATGGGAAGTGGGAGAAGGACGGGAATGCAGATGGGACCGATGGGAAGAGGGAGAAGGATGAAATGCAGATGGGACCGATGGGAAGAGGGAGAAGGACGGAAATGCAGCTGGGACCGATGGAAAGAGGGAGAAGGACGGAAATGCAGATGGGACCGATGGGAAGAGGGAGAAGGACGGAAATGCAGATGGGACCGATGGGAAAAGGGAGAAGGACGGAAATGCAGATGGGACCGATGGGAAGAGGGAGAAGGTTGGAAATGCAGGTGGGACCGTTGGGAAGCGGGAGAAGGATGGAAATGCAGCTGGGACTGATGGGAAGAGGGAGGACGGAAATGAAGATGGGACCGATGGGAAGAGGGAGAAGGATGGAAATGCAGCAAGGACCGATGGGAAGAGGGAGAAGGACGGAAATGCAGATGGGACCGATGGGAAGAGGGAGAAGGATGGAAATGCAGCAAGGATCGATGGGAAGAGGGAGAAGGACGGAAATGCAGATGGGACCGATAGGAAGAGGGAGGAGGATAAAAATGCAGATGGGGCCGATGGGAAGAGGGAGAAGGACGGAAAAGTAGATGGGACCGATGGGAAGAGGGAGAAGGACAGAAATGCAGATGGGGCCGATGGGACGAGTGGGAAGAGGGAGAAGGACGGAAATGCAGATGGGACGGATGGGAAGAGGGAGAAGGACGGAAATGCAGATGGGACCGATGGGAAAAGGGAGAAGGACGGAAATGCAGATGGGACCGATGGGAAGAGGGAGAAGGACGGAAATGCAGATGGGACCGATGGGAAAAGGGAGAAGGACGGAAATGCAGATGGGACCGATGGGAAGAGGCAGAAGGACGGAAATGCAGCTGGGACCGATGGGAAGCAGGAGAAAGATGGAAATGCAGCTGGGACCGATGGGAAGAGGGAGGACGGAAATGAAGATGGGACCGATGGGAAGAGGGAGAAGGACGGAAATGCAGATGGGGCTGATGGGAAGAGGGAGAATGACAGAAATGCTGATGGGCCCGATGCGAAGAGGGAGAAGGACGGAAATGCAGATGGGACCGATGGGAAGAGGGAGAAGGACGGAAATGCAGATGGGGCCGATGGGAAGAGGGAGAAGGACGGAAATGCAGATGGGGCCGATGGGAAGAGGGAGAAGGACGGAAATGCAGGAGGGACCGATGGGAAGAGGGAGAAGGATGGAAATGCAGATGGAACCGATGGGAACAGGGAGAAGGACGGAAATGCAGATGGGACGGATGAGACCGATGGGAAGAGGGAGAAGGACGGAAATGCAGATGGGACGGATGAGACCGATGGGAAGAGGGAGAAGGACGGAAATGCAGCTGGGACGATGGGAAGAGGGAGCAGGACGGAAATGCAGATGGGGCCGATGGGACCGATGGGAAGAGGGAGAAGCACGGAAATGCAGCTGGGACCGATGGGAGGAGGGAGAAGGAAGGAAATGCAGCTGGGACCATGACGTAAATGCAGCTGGGACCAATGGGAAGAGGGAGAAGGACGGAAAAGTAGATGGGACCGATGGGAAGAGGGAGAAGGACAGAAATGCAGATGGGGCCGATGGGACGAGTGGGAAGAGGGAGAAGGACGGAAATGCAGATGGGACGGATGGGAAGAGGGAGAAGGACGGAAATGCAGATGGGACCGATGGGAAAAGGGAGAAGGACGGAAATGCAGATTGGACCGATGGGAAGAGGGAGAAGGACGGAAATGCAGATGGGACCGATGGGAAAAGGGAGAAGGACGGAAATGCAGATGGGACCGATGGGAAGAGGCAGAAGGACGGAAATGCAGCTGGGACCGATGGGAAGCAGGAGAAAGATGGAAATGCAGCTGGGACCGATGGGAAGAGGGAGGACGGAAATGAAGATGGGACCGATGGGAAGAGGGAGAAGGACGGAAATGCAGATGGGGCTGATGGGAAGAGGGAGAATGACAGAAATGCTGATGGGCCCGATGGGAAGAGGGAGAAGGACGGAAATGCAGATGGGACCGATGGGAAGAGGGAGAAGGATGGAAATGCAGCAGGGACCGATGGGAAGATGCAGAAGGACGGAAATGCAGATGGGACCGGTGGGAAAAGGGAGAAGGACGGAAATGCAGATGGGACCGATGGGAAGAGGGAGAAAGATGGAAATGCAGCTGGGACCGATGGGAAGAGGGGGAAGGACAGAAATGCAGATAGGACCGATGGGAAGAGCAAGAAGGACAGGAATGCAGATGGGACCGATGGGAAGAGCGAGAAGGACGGAAATGCAGCTGGGACCGATGGGAAGAGGGAGAAGGACAGTAATGCAGATGACACTGATAGGAAGAGGGAGAAGGACGGAAATGCAGATGGGACTGATGGGAAGAGGGAGAAGGACGGAAATGCAGATGGGACTGATGGGACCGATGGGAAGAGGGAGAAGGACGGAAATGCAGATGGGACCGATGGGACCGGTGGGAAGAGGGAGAAGCACAGAAATGGAGATGGGACCGATGGGAAGAGGGAGAAGGACGGAAATGCAGGTGAGACCGATGGGAAGAGGGAGAAGGACGGAAATGCAGCTGGGACTGATGGGAAGAGGGAGAAGGACGGAAATGCAGATGGGACCGATGGGAAGAGGGAGAAGGACGGAAATGCAGATGGGACCGGTGGGAAGAGGGAGAAGGACGGAAATGCAGCTGAGACCGATGGGAAGAGGGAGAAGGACGGAAATGCAGATGGGACCGATGGGAAGAGGGAGAAGCATGAAAATGCGAATGGGACCGATGGGGAGAGGGAGAAGGATGGAAATGCAGCAGGGACCGATGGGTAGAGGGAGAAGGACGGAAATGCAGATGGGACTGATGGGAAGAAGGAGAAGGATGGAAATGCAGCAGGGACCGATGGGAAGAGGGAGAAGGACGGAAATGCAGATGGGACCGATAGGAAGAGGGAGAAGGATGGAAATGCAGATGGGGTCGATGGGAAGAGGGAGGAGGACGGAAATGCAGATGGGACCGATGGGAAGAGGGAGAAGGACGGAAATGCAGATGGGGCCGATGGGACCAGTTGGAAGAGGGAGAAGGACTGAAATGCAGATGGGATGGATGGGAAGAGGGAGAAGGACAGAAAAGCAGCTGGGACCGATGGGAAGAGGGAGAAGGATGGCAATGCAGATGGGACCGATGGGAAGTGGGAGAAGGACGGGAATGCAGATGGGACCGATGGGAAGAGGGAGAAGGATGAAATGCAGATGGGACCGATGGGAAGAGGGAGAAGGACGGAAATGCAGCTGGGACCGATGGAAAGAGGGAGAAGGACGGAAATGCAGATGGGACCGATGGGAAGAGGGAGAAGGACGGAAATGCAGATGGGACCGATGGGAAAAGGGAGAAGGACGGAAATGCAGATGGGACCGATGGGAAGAGGGAGAAGGTTGGAAATGCAGGTGGGACCGTTGGGAAGCGGGAGAAGGATGGAAATGCAGCTGGGACTGATGGGAAGAGGGAGGACGGAAATGAAGATGGGACCGATGGGAAGAGGGAGAAGGATGGAAATGCAGCAAGGACCGATGGGAAGAGGGAGAAGGACGGAAATGCAGATGGGACCGATGGGAAGAGGGAGAAGGATGGAAATGCAGCAAGGATCGATGGGAAGAGGGAGAAGGACGGAAATGCAGATGGGACCGATAGGAAGAGGGAGGAGGATAAAAATGCAGATGGGGCCGATGGGAAGAGGGAGAAGGACGGAAAAGTAGATGGGACCGATGGGAAGAGGGAGAAGGACAGAAATGCAGATGGGGCCGATGGGACGAGTGGGAAGAGGGAGAAGGACGGAAATGCAGATGGGACGGATGGGAAGAGGGAGAAGGACAGAAATGCAGATGGGACCGATGGGAAAAGGGAGAAGGACGGAAATGCAGATGGGACCGATGGGAAGAGGGAGAAGGACGGAAATGCAGATGGGACCGATGGGAAAAGGGAGAAGGACGGAAATGCAGATGGGACCGATGGGAAGAGGCAGAAGGACGGAAATGCAGCTGGGACCGATGGGAAGCAGGAGAAAGATGGAAATGCAGCTGGGACCGATGGGAAGAGGGAGGACGGAAATGAAGATGGGACCGATGGGAAGAGGGAGAAGGACGGAAATGCAGATGGGGCTGATGGGAAGAGGGAGAATGACAGAAATGCTGATGGGCCTGATGCGAAGAGGGAGAAGGACGGAAATGCAGATGGGACCGATGGGAAGAGGGAGAAGGACGGAAATGCAGATGGGGCCGATGGGAAGAGGAAGAAGGACGGAAATGCAGATGGGGCCGATGGGAAGAGGGAGAAGGACGGAAATGCAGGAGGGACCGATGGGAAGAGGGAGAAGGATGGAAATGCAGATGGAACCGATGGGAACAGGGAGAAGGACGGAAATGCAGATGGGACGGATGAGACCGATGGGAAGAGGGAGAAGGACGGAAATGCAGATGGGACGGATGAGACCGATGGGAAGAGGGAGAAGGACGGAAATGCAGCTGGGACGATGGGAAGAGGGAGCAGGACGGAAATGCAGATGGGGCCGATGGGACCGATGGGAAGAGGGAGAAGCACGGAAATGCAGCTGGGACTGATGGGAGGAGGGAGAAGGAAGGAAATGCAGCTGGGACCATGACGTAAATGCAGCTGGGACCAATGGGAAGAGGGAGAAGGACGGAAAAGTAGATGGGACCGATGGGAAGAGGGAGAAGGACAGAAATGCAGATGGGGCCGATGGGACGAGTGGGAAGAGGGAGAAGGACGGAAATGCAGATGGGACGGATGGGAAGAGGGAGAAGGACGGAAATGCAGATGGGACCGATGGGAAAAGGGAGAAGGACGGAAATGCAGATTGGACCGATGGGAAGAGGGAGAAGGACGGAAATGCAGATGGGACCGATGGGAAAAGGGAGAAGGACGGAAATGCAGATGGGACCGATGGGAAGAGGCAGAAGGACGGAAATGCAGCTGGGACCGATGGGAAGCAGGAGAAAGATGGAAATGCAGCTGGGACCGATGGGAAGAGGGAGGACGGAAATGAAGATGGGACCGATGGGAAGAGGGAGAAGGACGGAAATGCAGATGGGGCTGATGGGAAGAGGGAGAATGACAGAAATGCTGATGGGCCCGATGGGAAGAGGGAGAAGGACGGAAATGCAGATGGGACCGATGGGAAGAGGGAGAAGGACGGAAATGCAGATGGGGCCGATGGGAAGAGGGAGAAGGACGGAAATGCAGGAGGGACCGATGGGAAGAGGGAGAAGGATGGAAATGCAGATGGAACCGATGGGAACAGGGAGAAGGACGGAAATGCAGATGAGACCGATGGGAAGAGGGAGAAGGACGGAAATGCAGATGGGACGGATGAGACCGATGGGAAGAGGGAGAAGGACGGAAATGCAGCTGGGACGATGGGAAGAGGGAGCAGGACGGAAATGCAGATGGGGCCGATGGGACAGATGGGAAGAGGGAGAAGCACGGAAATGCAGCTGGGACCGATCGGAGGAGGGAGAAGGAAGGAAATGCAGCTGGGACCATGACGTAAATGCAGCTGGGACCAATGGGAAGAGGGAGAACGACGGAAATGCAGATGGGACCGATGGGATGAGGGAGAAGGACGGAAATGCAGATGGGGACGATGGGACCAATGGGAAGAGGGAGAAGGACGGAAAGGCAGCTGGGACCGATGGGAAGAGGGAGAAGGACAGAAATGCAGATGGGACCGATGGGAAGAGCGAGAAGGACAGGAATGCAGATGGGACTGATGGGAAGAGGGAGAAGGACAGAAATGCAGCTGGGACCGATGGGAAGAGGGAGAAGGACAGAAATGCAGAGGGGACCGATGGGAAGAGGGAGATGGACAGAAATGCAGATGGGACCGATGGGAAGAGGGAGAAGGACGGAAATGCAGATGGGACGATGGGAAGAGGAAGAAGGACGGAAATGCAGATGGGGCCAATGGGACCGATGGGAAGAGGGAGAAGGAAGGAAATGCAGCTGGGACCAGGACGGAAATGCAGCTGGGACCGATGGGAAGAGGGAGAAGGACGGAAATGCAGATAGGACCGATGGGAAGAGGGAGAAGGATGGAAATGCAGATGGGACCGATTGGAACAGGGAGAAGCACGGAAATGCAGATGGGACCGATGAGACCCATGGGAAGAGGGAGAAGGGCGGAAATGCAGATGGGACGATGGGACCGATGGGAAGAGGGAGAAGGACGGAAATGCAGATGGGACCGATGGGAAGAGGGAGAAGGAAGGAAATGCAGCTGCAACCAGGACGGAAATGCAGCTGGGACCGATGGGAAGAGGGAGAAGGACGGAAATGCAGATGGGGCCGATGGGACCAATGTGAAGAGGGAGAAGGACGGAAATGCAGCTGCGACCGATGGGAAGAGGGAGAAGGACAGAAATGCAGATGGGACCGATGGGAAGAGGGAGAAGGACGGAAATGCAGATGGGACCGATGGGAAGAGGGAGAAGGACGGAAATGCATCTGGGACTGATGGGAAGAGGGAGAAGGACAGAAATGCAGATGGGACCGATGGGAAGAGGGAGAAGGATGGCAATGCAGATGGGACCGATGGGAAGTGGGAGAAGGACGGAAATGCAGATGGGGCCGATGGGACCAATGGGAAGAGGGAGAAGGACGGAAATGCAGCTGCGACCGATGGGAAGAGGGAGAAGGACAGAAATGCAGATGGGACCGATGGGAAGAGGGAGAAGGACGGAAATGCAGATGGGACCGATGGGAAGAGGGAGAAGGACGGAAATGCATCTGGGACTGATGGGAAGAGGGAGAAGGACAGAAATGAAGATGGGACCAATGGGATGAGGGAGAAGGACGGAAATGCAGATGGGGCCGATGGGACCAATGGGAAGAGGGAGAAGGACGGAAATGCAGCTGCGACCGATGGGAAGAGGGAGAAGGACGGAAATGCAGATGGGACCGATGGGAAGAGGGAGAAGGACGGAAATGCATCTGGGACTGATGGGAAGAGGGAGAAGGACAGAAATGCAGATGGGACCGATGGGAAGAGGGAGAAGGATGGCAATGCAGATGGGACCGATGGGAAGTGGGAGAAGGACGGGAATGCAGATGGGACCGATGGGAAGAGGGAGAAGGACGAAATGCAGATGGGACTGATGGGAAGAGGGAGAAGGACGGAAATGCAGCTGGGACCGATGGGAAGAGGGAGAAGGACAGAAATGCAGATGGGACCGATGGGAAGAGGGAGAAGGACGGAAATGCAGATGAGACCAATGGGAAAAGGGAGAAGGACGGAAATGCAGATGGGACCGATGGGAAGAGGGAGAAGGTTGGAAATGCAGCTGGGACCGTTGGGAAGCGGGAGAAGGATGGAAATGCAGCTGGGACTGATGGGAAGAGGGAGGGCGGAAATGAAGATGGAGCCGATGGGAAGAGGGAGAAGGACGGAAATGTAGATGGGACGGATGGGAAGAGGGAGAAGGACAGAAATGCAGATGGGGCCGATGGGACCAGTGGGAAGAGGGAGAAGGACGGAAATGCAGATGGGACGGATGGGAAGAGGGAGAAGGACGGAAATGCAGCTGGGATCGATGGGAAGAGGGAGAAGGACAGAAATGCAGATGGGGCCGATGGGACCAGTGGGAAGAGGGAGAAGGATGGAAATGCAGATGGGGCCGATGGGAAGAGGGAGAAGTACGGAAATGCAGCTGGGACCGTTGGGAAGCGGGAGAAGGATGGAAATGCAGCTGGGACTGATGGGAAGAGGGAGGGCGGAAATGAAGATGGAGCCGATGGGAAGAGGGAGAAGGACGGAAATGTAGATGGGACGGATGGGAAGAGGGAGAAGGACAGAAATGCAGATGGGGCCGATGGGACCAGTGGGAAGAGGGAGAAGGACGGAAATGCAGATGGGACGGATGGGAAGAGGGAGAAGGACGGAAATGCAGCTGGGATCGATGGGAAGAGGGAGAAGGACAGAAATGCAGATGGGGCCGATGGGACCAGTGGGAAGAGGGAGAAGGATGGAAATGCAGATGGGGCCGATGGGAAGAGGGAGAAGTACGGAAATGCAGATGGGACCGATGGGAAGAGGGAGAAGGACAGAAATGCAGATGGGGCGGATGGGATCAGGGAAGAGGGAGAAGGACGGAAATGCAGCTGCGACCGATGGGAAGAGGGAGAAGGATGGAGGACGGAAATGCAGCTGGGACCGATGGGAAGAGGGAGAAGGACGGAAATGCAGCAGGGACCGATGGGAAGAGGGAAAAGGACAGAAATGTTGCTGGGACCGATGGGAAGAGGGAGAAGGACGGAAATGCAGATGGGACCGATGGGAAGAGGTAGAAGGACGGAAATGCAGATGGGATCGATGGGAAGAAGGAGAAGGACGGAAATGCAGATGGGACCGATGGGAAGAGGGAGAAAGACGGAAATGCAGCTGGGACCGATGGGAAGAGGGAGAAGGACGGAAATGCAGATGGGACCGATGGGAAGAGGGAGAAAGACGGATGGGAAGAGGGAGAAGGACGGAAATGCAGGACCGATGGGAAGAGGGAGAAGGATGGAAATGTAGATGGGACCGATGGGAAGAGGAAGAAGGTCTGAAATGCAGATGGGACCGATGGGAATAGAGAGAAGGACGGAAATGCTGCAGGGACCGATGGGAAGAGGGAGAAGGACGGAAATGCCGCAGGGACCGATCGGAAGAGGGAGAAGGACGGAAATGCAGGAGGGACCGATGGGAAGAGGCAGAAGGATGGAAATGCAGATGGGACCGGTGGGAAGAGGGAGAAGGACGTTAATGCAGATGTGACCGATGGGACCGATGGGAAGAGGAAGAAGGACTGAAATGCAGATGGGACCGATGGGAAGAGGGAGAAAGACGGAAATGCAGCTGAGACCAATGGGATAAGGGAGAAGGACAGAAATGCAGATGGGACCGACGGGAAGAGCGAGAAGGACAGGAATGCAGATGGGACCGATGGAACCGATGGGAAGAGGGAGAAGGATGGAAATGCAGATGGGACCGATGGGAAGAGGGAGAAGGATGGAAATGCAGCAGGCACCGATGGGAAGAGGGAGAAGGACGGAAATGCAGATGGGACCGACGGGAAGAGGGAGAAGGATGGAAATGCAGCAGGGACCGATGGGAAGAGGGAGAAGGACGGAAATTCAGATGGGACCGATGGGAAGAGGGAGAAGGATGGAAATGCAGATGGGGCCGATGGGAAGAGGGAGAAGGACGGAAATGCAGATGGGACCGATGGGAAGAGGGAGAAGGACAGAAATGCAGATGGGATCGATGGGACCAGTGGGAAGAGGGAGAAGGACGGAAATGCAGATGGGACGGATGGGAAGAGGGAGAAGGACGGAAATGCAGCTGCGACCGATGGGAAGAGGGAGAAGGATGGAGGACGGAAATGCAGCTGGGACCGATGGGAAGAGGGAGAAGGACGGAAATGCTGCAGGGACCGATGGGAAGAGGGAAAAGGACAGAAATGTTGTTGGGACCTATGGGAAGAGGGAGAAGGATGGAAATGCAGATGGGACCGATGGGAAGAGGTAGAAGGACGGAAATGCAGATGGGACCGATGGGAAGAGGGAGAAGGACGGAAATGCAGATGGGACCGATGGGAAGAGGGAGAAAGACGGAAATGCAGCTGGGACCGATGGGAAGAGGGAGAAGGACGGAAATGCAGATGGGACCGATGGGAAGAGGGAGAAGGACGGAAATGCAGATGGGACCGATGGGAAGAGGGAGAAAGACGGATGGGAAGAGGGAGAAGGACGGAAATGCAGGACCGATGGGAAGAGGGAGAAGGATGGAAATGTAGATGGGACCGATGGGAAGAGGAAGAAGGTCTGAAATGCAGATGGGACCGATGGGAAGAGAGAGAAGGACGGAAATGCAGCAGGGACCGATGGGAAGAGGGAGAAGGACGGAAATGCAGCAGGGACCGATGGGAAGAGGGAGAAGGACGGAAATGCAGGACCGATGGGAAGAGGGAGAAGGATGGAAATGTAGATGGGACCGATGGGAAGAGGAAGATGGTCTGAAATGCAGATGGGACCGATGGGAAGAGAGAGAAGGACGGAAATGCAGCAGGGACCGATGGGAAGAGGGAGAAGGACGGAAATGCAGCAGGGACCGATGGGAAGAGGGAGAAGGACGGAAATGCAGGAGGGACCGATGGGAAGAGGTAGAAGGATGGAAATGCAGATGGGACCGGTGGGAAGAGGGAGAAGGACGTTAATGCAGATGTGACCGATGGGACCGATGGGAAGAGGAAGAAGGACTGAAATGCAGATGGGACCAATGGGAAGAGGGAGAAAGACGGAAATGCAGCTGGGACCGATGGGAAGAGGGAGAAGGACAGAAAAACAGATGGGACCGATGGGAAGAGCGAGAAGGACAGGAATGCAGATGGGACCAATGGGAAGAGGGAGAAGGACGGAAATGCAGCTGGGACTGATGGGAAGAGGGAGAAGGATGGTAATGCAGATGGCACTGATGGGAAGAGGGAGAAGGACGGAAATGCAGATGGGACCGATGGGAACGGTGGGAAGAGGGAGAAGGACGGAAATGCAGCTGAGACCGATGGGAAGAGGGAGAAGGACAGAAATGCAGATGGGGCGGATGGGACCAGGGAAGAGGGAGAAGGACGGAAATGCAGCTGCGACCGATGGGAAGAGGGAGAAGGATGGAGGACGGAAATGCAGCTGGGACCGATGGGAAGAGGGAGAAGGACGGAAATGCAGCAGGGACCGATGGGAAGAGGGAAAAGGACAGAAATGTTGCTGGGACCGATGGGAAGAGGGAGAAGGACGGAAATGCAGATGGGACCGATGGGAAGAGGGAGAAGGACGGAAATGCAGATGGGACCGATGGGAAGAGGGAGAAAGACGGAAATGCAGCTGGGACCGATGGGAAGAGGGAGAAGGACGGAAATGCAGATGGGACCGATGGGAAGAGGGAGAAAGACGGAAATGCAGCTGGGACCGATGGGAAGAGGGAGAAGGACGGAAATGCAGATGGGACCGATGGGAAGAGGGAGAAAGACGGATGGGAAGAGGGAGAAGGACGGAAATGCAGGACCGATGGGAAGAGGGAGAAGGATGGAAATGTAGATGGGACCGATGGGAAGAGGAAGAAGGTCTGAAATGCAGATGGGACCGATGGGAAGAGAGAGAAGGACGGAAATGCAGCAGGGACCGATGGGAAGAGGGAGAAGGACGGAAATGCAGCAGGGACCGATGGGAAGAGGGAGAAGGACGGAAATGCAGATGGGACCGATGGGAAGAGGGAGAAAGACGGAAATGCAGCTGGGACCGATGGGAAGAGGGAGAAGGACGGAAATGCAGATGGGACCGATGGGAAGAGGGAGAAAGACGGATGGGAAGAGGGAGAAGGACGGAAATGCAGGACCGATGGGAAGAGGGAGAAGGATGGAAATGTAGATGGGACCGATGGGAAGAGGAAGAAGGTCTGAAATGCAGATGGGACAAATGGGAAGAGAGAGAAGGACGGAAATGCAGCAGGGACCGATGGGAAGAGGGAGAAGGACGGAAATGCAGCAGGGACCGATGGGAAGACGGAGAAGGATGGAAATGCAGGAGGGACCGATGGGAAGAGGCAGAAGGATGGAAATGCAGATGGGACCGGTAAGAAGAGGGAGAAAGACGTTAATGCAGATGTGACCGATGGGACCGATGGGAAGAGGAAGAAGGACTGAAATGCAGATGGGACCGATGGGAAGAGGGAGAAAGACGGAAATGCAGCTGGGACCGATGGGAAGAGGGAGAAGGACAGAAATGCAGATGGGACCGATGGGAAGAGCGAGAAGGACAGGAATGCAGATGGGACTGATGGGAAGAGGGAGAAGGACGGAAATGCAGCTGGGACCGATGGGAAGAGGGAGAAGGACGGTAATGCAGATGGCACTGATGGGAAGAGGGAGAAGGACGGAAATGCAGATGGGACAGATGGGACCGGTGGGAAGAGGGAGAAGGACGGAAATGCAGCTGAGACCGATGGGAAGAGGGAGAAGGACAGAAATGCAGATTGGACCGATGGGAAGAGGGAGAAGCATGGAAATGTAGATGGGACTGATGGGAAGAGCGAGAAGGACTGAAATGCAGATGGGACCGATGGGACCAATGGGAAGAGGGAGAAGGATGGAAATGCAGATGGGACCGATGGGAAGAGGGAGAAGGATGGAAATGCAGCAGGCACCGATGGGAAGAGGGAGAAGGACGGAAATGCAGATGGCACCGATGGGAAGAGGGAGAAGGATGGAAATGCAGCAGGGACCGATGGGAAGAGGGAGAAGGACGGAAATGCAGATGGGACCGATGGGAAGAGGGAGAAGGATGGAAATGCAGATGGGGCCGATGGGAAGAGGGAGAAGGATGGAAATGCAGATGGGACCGATGGGAAGAGGGAGAAGGACAGAAATGCAGATGGGGCGGATGGGACCAGTGGGAAGAGGGAGAAGGACGGAAATGCAGATGGGACGGATGGGAAGAGGGAGAAGGACAGAAATGCAGCTGCGACCGATGGGAAGAGGGAGAAGGCTGGAAATGCAGATGGGACCGATGGGAAGAGGGAGAAGGACGGAAATGCAGATGGGACCGATGGGAAGAGGGAGAAGGACGGAAATGCAGCTGGGACCGATGGGAAGAGGGAGAAGGACGAAATGCAGATGGGACCGATGGGAAGAGGGAGAAGGACAGAAATGCAGTTGGGATCGATGGGAAGAGGGAGAAGGACAGAAATGCAGATGGGACCGATGGGAAGAGGGAGAAGGACGGAAATGCAGCTGGGACCGATGGGAAGAGGGGGAAGGACGGAAATGCAGATGGGGCCGATAGGAAGAGGGAGAAGGACGGAAATGCAGATGGGACCGATAAGAAGAGGGAGAAGGACAAAAATGCAGATGGGGCCGATGGGAAGAGGGAGAAGGACGGAAATTCAGATGGGACCGATGGGAAGAGGGAGAAGGACGGAAATGCAGATGGTAGTAATCAGTGAGCGAAAGCTATAAGTGGGTGAGATTAACTAGAGTCCTCAAGAAGAAAAAGAGGTAAAACATGTCCACGATTGGAAGTCAGTGGACAGTGGAAGAACAGTTTCCCAAGGACTTCAGGCAAAGAGCTCAGGAGAGAGACACGGCATGGCAGGGAAGGAGGTACAGGGAAGTAGGAGTTCTGGGGGCAGAGTGCCACAGAGGTGAGAAAACAGTCCCTGGGAGGTCAAGGAAGGCAGAAAAATGGAGCAGCAGGTAGGGAAAGGATTAGCTGGTTTCAACACAGTCGGCTCTGCTTGGCAGCTCCTAATTGTTGTGCACCCCCGCTGGTGCAGAGAAGGTGCACAAGCGCCTGCTACAATAAGGAGACACAGAGACAGTTGTTGGGTTCACGATGTCCGCTCGTGCTGTACACATTGTGACACCCCTTTTATTCCCTGGACATAGTGATGCATCAGTGTCATCCTTTCTTAAAGGGACTAGAGGACTCCTCCTTTTTCATAAATATAAAACAAACCAATGCCATTGCCACAAATAATATGACCAAAAACTGCACAGACCTCACCAGTGCCATCAACCCTTCCTGTTCACCTGAGTGCTCACTTCTACAACTATGATATAGTTACGTAGGTTCTCGGCAGCCCTCTGGAGCTTCTCAGGGGGTACCACCTACTCCCAGTCTGACCAGTTGACTCACTTGCTTCGTGCCATCCTGATCATCACTCTTATCCTCTCCTGTGGTGCTGAACTCTGCCTTTCCACCACTATTCTCGTCCTCATCATCCTGGACCGGGTCATCCCCATCCCCGGGAGGGTCATCCGCCCCCACCATGCTAGCTCCATCCTCCAGCTCAACCCAAGGCCTCTCAAACGTCCCAAAGAAAATGGAGTTCCTGGTCAGTGCTTCTCCCCCATGGGACACTTTGATCATAGGTGTCCACCACATGGAAGGCGTGAGGGTTGCAGGTAAGGGGCATTTTTCGTAGTAGCACTGAAACTCTGATCACCAGATGATGGTTTTGCAGGCGCCTTCTCATTCACTCTCTGTCTCTCCACTATCACAGAGCCATTGTGCCACTAAGACACCTAGCACCCTATGACACCCTACTCTCTCAACTGACCTGGACTACGGTCCCCGAGGGCGTTCAACCTACCAGCGCTTTGAGGTCATACCAATGATAGATAGAGCGCTATATGAATGCCAAATAACATAACATCACATTGTCAATGGTCACAGAGGTTCTGAGACTCGTGTTTGGGAAGCAGCCATTTTGAACATCGCTGAAACAGCACTTCTGCTGTGCCAACCCCTGTGGAACATTGAGGGGTGAGGCGGTAGTCCAGCAAAAACGGATACAGTGCCCGGCAGAGGCACATGCCTTGACTATGAGCGATACGAAATGTCTTGTTTAGTGTGCGCATGAAGCGCTCCGCTCCACCATTGGCGCTAGGCTGCCAGAGCAGGGTACTCTTGCGGTGATGAATCCCACACGATTGCATGAATGTGCGAAAACCTTCACCCTGAAACGGGGGGCTGTTGTCAGAGCAGACCTCAGCGGGGTACCCATGCATCACAAGCATTTTCCCCATCACCTGTTTTACTTAAGACAAGGTTGTTGAGGGTATAAACTCCACATCAAGGTAGCGTGACCACTGGTCGATCAGAATAAGAAAGTGGTCATCTCTGCTTGTGGACCCGAAAACAAGGTGTATCTTATCCCGTGGCTCAGAGCTCCTCTCCATCGACTGAATCAGGGCAGCTTTCACTTCTGGGGATGCACCCTGGCACCACACACAAGTCTTTGCATATTCATCTACTTTCTCTTCCAGACCCAGAAACCACACTTTTTGTCGAATGCGAGCCTTCATTTTTGCCATTCCCTGATGCCCATGATGGGCCAAGTTAATCACTTTTGGGACCAGATTGGCCAGAAATAGCAATTTGCGACCCTCTTTGCACCAGACCATGCGATGCAAATGTCAATTCACGTTTAATTTTCCATAGTTGCTCGAGGGCAATCTTGGCTTGCTGGGTGCACTTGTCCAGATGAGCGAGCACTTGCTTCCATTCCCCATTCATGATAGCTTGTCGTATGATCCTGAAGCAATTATCTTCCCCATATGCTTCTTTTATCTCATCTATTGATATCGTCTTGAGAATTGCAGCTTTCGCAACTAAACATACATAGTCTTTTGTGATGCTCTCCTCTTTCACCGTCTCTGGACCACGTAAGGAGGAGTGTCTGGGCAGGTAATCCGCAGAGTTATCAGCCCTTGGCCGATACAGAAGAATTACATCATACTCTTCCAACACCAACAGCCACTTCTCAATTCGAGCCGGGGGCCATATGAATGACCATGACATAATGGGGAAGAGTGGTCTCTGGTCTGTAACCACGAAAATGGGCTTGCTGTAAATGAAAAGGTGATAGTGGTGACAACCCCACAGAACTACAAGAGCCTTGCGCTCCATTTGAGAATAGTACTGCTCTGTGGCAGAGAGTGCCCTACTACTATATGCCACAGGTTTGACACTGCCCCCCTCATCCACTTGAAAAAGGAATGGCATCTACCACTGGTTCTGATAATCGGCTAGGGTAAAAAAACACAATGGTGCTCTCGGCCACGAGAGCTGCTTTGATATCGAGAAAGGCAGTCTCTTCTAGCGGGGTCCACTGTTACGACATGTCCTTCTTAGTCAGACTCCTCTGGGACTCTAAAAAAACATCAGCAGATGTTTGATTAAATGTCCACAGTACGTGACCATGCCCAGAAAACTCCTCACCTCAGACGCATTAACCAAGGCTTGGGCAAGAATGTCCGCTACTTTCCTGGGATCGTACTAAATGCCCTCCTCCTGAAAAATGTAGCCTTAGAACTTCAACCTTTTGTGCAGAAACACACGCTTATCTCTGTGGAGCGTCAGTCCTAATGACCGGACCCTTTCCAACACCTTCTATAGGAGTTCTAAGTGTTACATTTCCGTTTTGGCAGTTTTAACACATTTATTATCTTGAGAAGGAGGGCAAGGTTAGATTTTCTTAGAATAGGCCTTTTTTATTTTTGACCAGACTGACTTGGATGTATTAGTTATTGTTTGATGGTCGAGATTACTCCCATTTACAGTTAGACCAAGTTAGGAATTCTACTATCCCAACCAAATTAGTAAATAAAGTTTTTCAAAATTGTATCCATTGTGTCTGTGTCTACTGCTCGATGCCATGCCTTCCTTACAAGTTGCATTTTCCGTATTTCTTTCACTCTTCATCGCACCACTGTAGATACTGCTACCTCCAGGCAGCTCGTGGTCCGAATTTCCAATCTTTAAGGACTGTGATATAATCTTAGTCACACAGGGCTTGAAGCCGGTTTTCCCGGCAGACGCCATTCCGCTCAGCATTCTTAAAGCTATCCTCTCCTCTATTGCACCTTTGGTATCTGCTGCTGGTAACTTGTCTTTTGCTTATAGTCATTTTCCTGCAGCACTTAAGCATGCTCTGATTAGTCCTCTTCTTAAAAAGCCAATCTGGATCGCTCTATCTCTTTGAATTTTTGCCCAATTTCTCTCCTTTCCTTTCCTATAAAGCTTTTGGAGTTCTGGTCACACCTCTTCTTCTCTCATTTCTCAAGGACTCCGGGTTCCTTGATCCTTTCCAGTTTGGGTTTCGGCCTAGCCGGGGAACTGAATATGTCCCTGTGTCTGCAGTCGATGACTTGGCTCAGATCGTGGATCAGGGTGGTGTCAGGGCCCTGATCCTGCTCAAGCACTCTGCTGCATTTGACACGTTGACAATGGCATCTTAGTTGAGAGGTTGTCATCGGCGGGTATCTCCGGCACGGTCCTGGGTTGTTTTCTGTCGTTTCTTACTGTTCGCTCTCAGTCTCTCTCCCTTTCTCCTTTCATCTCACCTCCTATGCCCCTCACGTGTGGTGTACCTCAGGGTTCTGCTCTTTCTCCGCTTCTTTTCAATGTTTATATTCAGCATCTTGTTAAACTGATTCACTGTTTTGGTTTTCGGTGTTACACGTACGCGGACAACACCCAGATCTTGGTGCGGCTTGATCGTTCTCTCCCACCTACTGCCAAGCACTGTTGCTCTTGCTTTTCTGCTGTCCATCACTGGGTGTGAAACAACTAGCTTTGCCTTAACAGTGGGAAAACTGAGGTCTTAATAGTTGATTCCTCACCTGAGACTGTGCCCTGATCTCCGGCTTTCTGGCCCACTGAACTTGGCGCCCTTTCAATACTTTCTGCAGTGGTTAAAGACCTGGGTGTGAAGCTCTCTGCTTCTCTGTCTATGCAGGCTCAGGTAGGTGTGGTGTACCAGTCTGTCCATTTCAAACTGCATATACTGAGAAAAGTACTACCTTACCCCCAGACCGCCAGCTTTGTACCCTGGTTGTATCTTCCCCGATTTCAGGATCTTTGGACCATTGCAATTCTCTTTATCTTGCACAACCACTTACCTTCTACATCATTTACAAATCCTTCTGAACTCTGCAGCTAGGTTGGCCATTGGTGCCTCCCGCTACTCTTCCATTTCTCCCATCCTGAACTCCTTTTACTGTCTTCCAGTGAAGGATCAAGTGGAAGGCCCTTCGCATTGTTCATCGGGCATTCTATAAAATGGGACACAAATATCTTCAAACTAAATTTTGGCCGTGCTCTGCCACTGCCCTGCGTATCCTTGTCACATGTTTTAAGTACTCTCGGGAGGGAGGCCATTCCTTTACAGTTGACGCAGAGCAATTCCGCTATCCCTTCACGAGATCTGTGGTCATCTGCCATTCCGGCGTGCCCCGACGACCTTTCTGTTTTCAGTCTGAGTCCAGCCTTGATTTCTAGCTTCCTGTACAGTACTGCTTTCTCAGCACCGTAAGCCCGTAGTCAGTGAAGGCTGCGCTTTAGAAATGCTTTGACATAGTATAACATAACCACCCTTCTTGAACGATTTGCCTGGTTGTTTACTCACAGCGATGGCATCCTCTAATTTGACTGGCTTCAACGTGGCATTCACTGTGGATGCACGCACATCAGACAATTCATGTGATCGTCCCAGTTCCAATATATGGGCCAGAGTGATGCCGATCACACAGGATCTGCTTTCTTAACTTGACAGAGAAACAACCTTGAATTATCTGATCACGAATCTCAGCTTCTTCATTAAATAGCACACATATGAACGCCAGTTGACGCAGTCTTGCATCAAATGCATTGAGTTTCTCGTCCTTTCTTTGCTTTGCATCTCAGGGTAGTAATCGTTCATAATCTATATTGACTATGGGGCTAAAGTACTCATTCAATGCAGCAGTTGCAACAGTATATGAGGCAGCCTCCTTGTAATCAAAACCTATATATCATGTTCTGCCCCACATGTTCTGATCCGGCACCACAGAGAGGCACAGGACACAGGCCTTATTGCCAATGCTGTGCACCCCTTCCAGTGCAGAGGATGCACACAGGTGCCTGCTACAATAAGGAGACACAGAGACAGTTATTGAGTTCACTGTGCTATAACACCAGCACCCAGCGTGATGCCCCTTCGATTCCCTGGACAGACTAACTTATCAGTGTCGTCGTTTCTTAAAATGACCGCAACACCAGTAACGCCAGAGAGCAGTTGGCAGGTGGCATCTTGGAAAAAGACCTGACTGCTCAAGGTGGTGCATCACAGAACAGGAGAAGGACTCTGTACCATTCCCCAGCGCTCCCAGAGGGATCAACTTGCTACAGAGCGTAGCGTAGGTCTGACAATTGCATCCCATGGGTTGTAGCTTTGCATGATTGCATGTCTCGTGATTTCCGAAACCTGTATTAAGGGGCTGCTCGCTGCTCGGCAGACTCTCAGGTCCCAGGACTCTTGAATAGGATCTGAAGGGAGCTCTGGGCAACGATCAAGGGTGCAGAGTGATGTTGAGTGCTTTTGGATGAGGTTTCTTAAATTGTATTCTCAGACCTGGTTTTCTAACTTGGATTCAGAAGAGGTCTGGTCATGGGGCTCATGGCAGTGGCTGCAGTTGTAGACTGGGCGGCAGTGGCTGCACTGGTCTCTAGGTCCACCCCATCCCTGGGACTCAGGCGTACCTGTAGATCTTGGCTGGTGCCGGTCCAGGTTACCTCGGGTGCTGGTGTCCAATCCGGTCCAGGGAGCTTATGGGAAGAAAGATCTACCGTAGCCCCCAGTATGGGAGACTCAGCCATAGGCCGGGAGTCCTCGCCCAACACCACAGGAATGGACCAATGTATTAGCGTGGTATCAGGCAGTGTAAACACTGACACGGGAGTCCGAGGCAAGGAAGAGCATGGAAGGAATGAGTAGTAGAGAAGATAGATGCAGGAAACAACAGAGGCAGAAAGGCAAGAGAAACAAAGGCCCAGGACCAAGGCTGAAGAGGACCTGGAAGGAGACCCTCATGAAGAGGGACATGGAAAACAGACAGAGCCAGGAGACAAAAACAGGAGAGATGCTAGGACAAAGATCCAGAGATCTGGCAGAGACATTTCTGCTGAGCAGAGGAAGTTGCAATCTGCTGATAGCAACGCCTGGTTCCTACGCGTATCCCCTGGTGATATTGAGGCTCCTTGGCTTTGCCAGGTAACCCGTAGCAACCACGACAAGCCACATGCACAGTGCATGCGTGGAAACCGGCCGCCAGTTTCCGTGCAGCCCACAAGATGGTGGCCCCCATGAGAAGGGACCAGTGACTGCGCCATTATAGACACATTGGAAGGTGATCACACAGGCACCAGCGGGTTTGCCAAGAAAGGTAAGTGCTGTGCCATAAGGAAGGCAGAGGCGTGACAACTGGAGACTCGGTGGCAGTGACCGCACTGGGGGACTGGCTGGCAGTGGCTTTACTGGCAGACTGGGTGGCAGTGACTGCACTGGGAGTGTAGAGGGGGTGCCAACTTCTCCGCCCTCACTGATATATGGATAAAATGGTAGGTAGGTCAAATAGTTCACTCTCCTGTCCATTATTGCAGAAATCAGGATTAGATTGCCTTCATTAAAAGTAAAAAGGACATTAGACACTACACACACTTGATTTGGGGTGCAGGGGAAATGAAGGGTGCACCCTCCATAAGTTCCCAAGGATATATTATGAATAATGTGTCTACAAAATGAAAATGCTTAAATAAATGCAGAATATAGATTCCTGATAGAAGAAAAGCACAGTGTCAGATAAATATGTATTTATAATGGATACTCAAATGCAAATGGTTTCCAGGCCCATAAGGCCGGGTCTGGTTTAGTTTAGTTTAGTTTATTCATTTGTATTGCGCACCAGACCCGAGGGTATGAGGGCGCAGGAGCAACAGGGTTATTCACACCTTGGTTACACGTTACAATGCATTACAATAATTACAGTTGGGCAATAGAAGGTTGAAGCAGTCACGATAAAGGCAAGAGTTTGCGGATTTACAAATATACATATTTACATAGTTTATAGAGGTGATGTGGGTAGGATGGTATTAGCGGTCATTGTTCTTTATCCAATGTATGTAGTTGCGTCTAAAGTGTGTGTAGGTTTGGGGTGTCCTTAGAGAGGGTGGTAGGGAGTTCCAATGTTGGGTTGCTTTCACCTGGAAGCTGTTGCCACCCATTTTGGTGTGTTTGAACCTGGGAACTGCGAGTAGATTAGCATTGGAGGTTCTAGTAGGTCTAATGGATGTGTATTTACTTATTCTGTCGACTAAGTAGCGGGGGGCAGCATTGTTGAGGCATTTGTGTGTGAGTGAGGCTACTTTGAGCAGGATTGTATCTGTAGTGTTGAGCCAGTTATGGGCTCTCCTAATGTTAGAGATGTGTTCTCTCTTGGGGACGCTAAGCGCTGCTCTGAGAGCGTTGTTTTGTAGCGTCTGTATTTTGTTAGTAACTTGTTTGCTAGCTCCTACGTAGAGGGCATTGCAATAGTCCAGTTTTGATAATAAAAGGGCTCTGGCTAACGTAATGCACCTCTGGGTGGATAAGAAGGGTTTGGCTGCTCTTATAAGCTTATATGTGTAGGCCGTGGAGGATGCCATAGAGCTAACCTGTTTATGGAAGGAGAGGGAGGAGTCAATGTATATTCCTAAGGTTTTCACTTCCTTGGCTACTTTGATCGGGTTCCCGTCTATAATGAAGCTGGTGTAGTTGTGGTCCAATTTGGTTAGGTTTGCGGTGGAACCAAGTATGGTGAGTTCAGTCTTGTCATCATTCAGGCATAGACTGTGAGGTGCCAGCCATGCATGGATGATGAGGTACACCCTGTTCACCAAGGCCAAATCATGGTTGTAATCTCCCTTCAACGGGATGAGGATCTGGGTATCATCGGCATAGTTAGTGTAGGTGATACCCAGACGCTTTGAGAAAACACGTTGTACAGTGTAGGGGAGACGCATGAACCCTGGGGGACTCCGCATGTGATGGGAATGGGGTCGGCGGCAGCTGTGGTGGAGAAGACATGCATGGATTTGTTGCTGAGGAATGACTCGATCCAGCCAATGGCTTCTTGGGAGAAGTGGGCAGCTGAATCCAGGTGATTGCATAGGATTTTGTGATCGACTAGATCGAATGCCGCAGAGAGGTCAAGGAGAAGCAATAAAGTTGTTTTCCCATTGTCTCGAAGAGTGTCAATTTGAGCCTTCAGGTCGATAAGGGCCGTTTCTGTCCCGTGTTGGGGTCTGAAGCCAGATTGCCGAATACCGAGGAGATGGTTTATTTCAAGGTATTTTTGGATTTGTTGGTAGGCTGTCTTGTCTAAAATCTTGAGCAGGAAAGGAACAGTGGTAATAGGTCTGTAGTTGGTGGGAATGGAGGGGTCGAGAGAGGGCCTTTTGAGAAGGGGGAGGACCCAGGACTTTTTGAGGTTGCTGGGGACGGTGCCTGAGGAGAAGGAGGCGTTGATGAGTCTTGTGATGAATGGCGAGAGGTCTCTTGCCGCATCTTTGATAATTTGTGGGGGGCAAAGGTTGCCCTGACAGATGGTTTTAGGCTGAGAATGATTTTTTCCACTTCAAGAGTGGGGACTTTGGAGAAGCTGAAGCGAGTGGTGTTGGGAAGAGGGTGTTGGGGTGTGGGGTGTGGGGTGCGGGGACGTGTTAGTGGAGTTGGTTGGTTTAGCTATGGAATCTTTCTTATTTTTAATTTTAGTTTGTAGGCCTGTGACTTTATTGTTTAGGGCATTTTGGACACTGGTGCACCATTGTTTGTGCTTCACACAAGTGTCTGGAGTTAGCACAGGTGTTTCCAGTTCTTTAATGATCGTAAACAGCTCTTTGGTGCTGGAGTTGGATTGTGCAATTCTTTGGTTGTACGACTCTTGTTTGGCAGCTATGATTTCTTTTTTGTAGTTGGACGTTATTTTATTGAGAAATATTTTGTTATGGTCTGTGGGAGATTGTCTCCAGGCTTGTTCCATTTTGCGTTTTTCTAGTCTAAGAGTTTTAAGGTGACTAGAGAACCAATGGTTGAGATGCATTTCGGTTTACATTTTCTTAGTTTTAATGGTGCAATGGAGTCTAAGGCTGTGCGCATGGTTTTGTTATAGCTTTCTACAAGGTCGTGGGGGTTGGAAGTAGCAGGGAGTTGGTTAAGTGTGGGGAGGATGAGAGGGATCAGTTTTTCCACTGTGATATTTTTTTTACTTCTCGGGATGGCTGTGGCTAGCACATTGTTGGTGATGTGGCTCGAGGCTTCGAGGGTAAAGGAGAGGAGAAGGTGGTCAGACCATGGTTGAGGGGAGTTATTGGTGATGGAGGCCGCGCAGTTGTAGTCTGCTACCCAGTCGAGGGTTCTCCCTTTGTTATGGGTGGGGACAGATACTTTTTGGGTAAAGCCTAATTCAGAAAGAGTATTGTTGATGAGGGTAGCCTGGTGATCTTTGGGGTCTTTAAAGCCTAGGTTGAAGTCTCCTAGGAGAAGGCTCTGGGAGGTGTTTTTTAGCTTATTGGTGAGGATGGTGCTGAGGTCTTCCTCGAAGGATCCTAAGGGTCTGGGAGGTCTGTAGAGTAAGTGAATGGATATTGTTTGGGAGTTAGTAGTAGGCAGCTTAGCTGTGAGTGATTCACATGATGGGAGGTGGGTCGAGGAGTCGAGTCTAATGTTGAGATGTGTTTTGGCAATTACAGCCAGGCCACCGCCTCTAGATTCTGTTCTATCCGCTCGGAGGATGATGTAGTCGTCAGGGATGGCTAACGAGAGGGCTGGACCTGCGGCTGCATGGAGCCAGGACTCGGTTATGGCTAAGAAATCTAGATCTTCTGCTAGAATGAGGTCCGCTATATCTGTAGCATTGGCTATTATGGATCGTGCATTAATGAGGGAGCCTTTTAAAGGTGTGGCAGTGGTCTTAGTGGTCTTAATAGTCTTAGTGGTGGTGGGGATGGTGGCTATGTTGTAGGTTTTGTGTTTGGGCATAATATTAGGTGGGCTGGACTTGGATATTTCCAGCGTAAGGTTGGCGCAGGTGCTAATGTAAGTGGAAAGATTAGTCAGTTTGGACTGGATAGAGTTATGTAGTCTGGACCGTAATCTGGTATTTCTTTCAGAGAGGCTGCATGGTAGGGAGAGTTGGAGCAGCATGGTTGTGGCGTAAGGCTCTATGGGGGGTGGTGGAGTGGTGCCTATGGTGGCCAAGCTCAGGGTGGAACTGGGAGGGCATGAAGAATTAATAAGGTGGAGAATAGTTCTCAACAGTATTGAGTAGATGCCTGGCAGGAACATTTTGTTGAAGGTGGATGGCCAGGTTGGTGGTAGGGTGTGTGGCAATCAGCAAATACTGCATATGTGGCTAGGATGTACTCAGAGGTCGGGGTAGTTATGGGTAGGATATAGTAGTCAAGTAGCAGTTGGCTAGCAATCAGTTGGGGTTGCAGGATAAGCGAGATAGGCACATAGGCTAAACAGTACACAGATATTCACCCCCACCCCACGGCTATGCAGCGCAATAGAAAGCCTAGATGTTATGTATGTTAACACAATGCCAAGATTTGCTTTACAAGGTAAGCTGACACAATGCCTAGATTCAAATTTCAGGTAGGCTGACACAATGCTTAGATTCAAATTTCAGGTAGGCTGACACAATGCCTAGATTCGAATTTCAAGGTAGGCTGGTGCAATGCCTAGATTCGAATTTCAAGGTAGGCTGGTGCAATGCCTAGGTTCAAATTTCAGGTAGGCTGACACAATGCTTAGATTAAAATTTCAGGTAGGCTGACACAATGCTTAGATTAAAATTTCAGGTAGGCTGACACAATGCTTAGATTCGAATTTCAGGTAGGCAGACACAATGCTTAGATTCTGATGACAGGTGAGCTGATACAATGTCTAGGATCATTTTCTATGGTGCACACCATGCTGATGGAATCGATTGTTCGTAATGGGTCAGGCATAGACAGGTGGTGGCTACTAGATATGATATGATATGATATTTGTAACGCGCCTATACACAAGACAGCTTGCAATTCAGATATCAGTGCTAAGATGCCGGGCGTAAGGATCTGGCAAATGGAGGCAATGGCTTATCAGGTATTCAGGTGTGTCCAGTAATTCCAGAGACGCTGAAGTTAGCTAAGCTTCTAATGGAGACATAATGCGGGCAAGTGTGCAATGGAGCAGACGGATGGGCCAGTTAAACATTAGAGCAGATACAGCACTTGAACATCTACGAAGAGGCAGGGCATGGCATGTTTAGCTATAAATGCAGTGCGCAACATATGATGAGCAAATTAGCATGTCCAGAATGCGAAATGTCATTCAGTTCAGTGCACGATAGCATAGGATACCTTTGAAGACCAGAGCATTGTACAGTTTTGTTTTACATGCAGGCATGGGGTTGATGTAGGAGGAGGATCTTTAGCGGGGAGATGCGCCCGCAGCCATGTACTTGGCTTGCGTGCTGCTTGGCATTGAAAAGGGTCACTTGAGCGAACGAGCTATAGCTGGGAGGGCTCGGGAGCAGGTCGCAGTCGGCGCACAATGTGGTGACTTGCAGAATGGGGAGGGAGGTTAACAGGTGAGCGTATGAGAAGCAGGAGTGGCGTTTATCTCACCTGGTTAACGCGAGCACTGGATCACGGCGAGCACGGCCAGTGCTCGGTCAGGCTCAGTCAGGAGGAGCCTTTGTCGGTTGCCTTCGTCGGGGGCCAGCTTTAGCCTGCCGGTGCACCCCGATTGGTTAAGAGGCAGCAGGCAACCAATCACGGGGCAACAGGCTTCTGGGGTTTGGCAAAGAAGCAAAGTGAGAAGAAGGAAGCAGCGGCCATCTTTAAATTGCAAAAACCTCATGTTTTTACATTTACGATTCTAGATGTGGACTTCGTTTTCGGTGCCCAAGATTCGGAAAGGGCTGATGTGCTTAGTAAGGCTGCACAGGCGGAGGGCCTTAAATTAGATAATGATTTCGGCGATTTTCAAAATGATGAGGTGGAGATGCCTAGATGCAAAAGGTTTAGCCTCCCGGCGTACCTATCATCAGGCAGGGCTTGATGCTGCATGGGGTTGCTCCTGCAGCTGGTGGTAGAGGGAGCTCCTGCTCGACCTCATGGAACCCAGGAATACTGGGGAACTATAAGCCATGCCGAGGGGTCTTGAGATAAGCGAGAAGGACTGACGCACGAATTCTGGCAGCAAAATCAGCAATCTGGAACATTTAGACCTATTGATGATGGGAGTAAGACAATTTGCCAGCATCTTCTAAAAAGATATGATGTTTGTGCACATGTGATAAAGTAATCCAATGGTAACAAAGGGATGTTTGCCCTTTAAGTAACTTGCCCTATTAAAGCCTACCTTGGAAAATCTATAAAGATAGGTTGGAGGCAGAAATGCATTGAGTGTGTGTTCTTTTTTCCTCGATGACCAAAAACACGTTTTGACTCCCAGGCGTCTGTTTTTTCCTGTCTGTTTAATGGATGGGAGCATGAGAATCCATGGATGTCTGATGGAGGAGTGGGGTGTGTGTGGGGGAAGGTCCCCCTGTACAGAAGACTGGCTGGCAGTGGCTGTACTGGCAGAGTGCAAGCAGTGGCTGTGCTGGTAGACTGTGCAGCAGTGGCTGCAGTGGGAGACTGTGTGGCAGTGGCTTTACTGGTAGACTGTGCTGCAGTGGCAGCACTGGCAGACTGAGTAGCAGTGGCTCTAAGGGCAGACTGAGTGATCTATAGGGGACCCCCCTATACCACCTCCCAGTGTTGCATTTGTTAGCGTGCAGATTTCCTGGTCCGTATATTTGCACAATCACCAACTTTTCCCCTTCAAAATTGACTCTGTTATTCCAGGTAATTGGGTCTTGCCACCACGAATGATCTGCCGCTACCATGTTTAATACACGCTGCTAGTCGTAATGACAGTCGGTGGTAAAAATACCATGGGCAGAACAAATCATTATCCTTCTACTGTGATGATTTGCCAGGTGTCGTCACTTCTCCCCAGCGGGTGAGTCCTTTGCCATGAGGCTAGAGAGGTGCAGCCACTATCCAATAGTCCCCCTAAGGGTGGTTTAATGCGGTAGGACCTCATGGGGAGGGACTCCCCCTATGAGGACAAAGATGACCACCTGGGCTACAGCCCATTGAACAACATCATACCCCAACATTCCCTAGCCCCCATTCCATTCCAAACCACTTCCTTGAGAGTAGACCAATGTATTACTGTAGTAAAAGAGATTCAGCCAAAACAGAGAGTACCAGGACGAAGAATAGCACAGAAGACATGAAGATTAGTGACTGTGCTAGTATTTCTATGAGTTGGCCCTGAGGAGGCATAAAGATCAAAGTGTCAAAACAAACAAAGGACTTTGACAATCGGTCAGGGAGGGACAATGTATGAAAAGAGACGACAGACTAAAGAAGTTGTCAAGCCCAGCCAGGAGAGGCAGCAGAGGTAGAGACTGTCCTGAGCGGGAGTTTCAAACCTGGACGGCAGACCTGAGGAAGGGAAGAATGGAAGATGCCGGTGAGCAGCTGACAGAGTTCCCCGGGCGTATTGCTGAAATGGACCCAGACACAAAGCCGAGGAGAAGCAAAGCTGAGCAGAGCCACGCGTTGAAACGCTGCGGTGCAGGGAGAGCGGAGGAGAGAAGCTGGAGAGACAAACCCCATTACCAGGAAGCTTCGGTGTTATACCAAAGCCCTAGTGAAGGGAACAGGTGGTAATGGAGAGCGAAGGGGACATGTGGGTGCAAGTAGGGTGGGCTCAGTTGACGCTTCCTCGACTCATGAGCAGTTATACGGATGTTAGGCCTAAGAAGGGTCAGTAGTGCATCCAAGTTAATCTTTCTTATAACAGTGGCAGAGATAAGCCCACTGACCACCAGAGTCGGGTCTGGGACCCTGAAATAAGCAAGCAAACATCTGAGGAAGCCGTCTTCACAGCAGTGGCAGAGATAAGCCCACTGACCACCAGAGAAGGGTCTGCGACCCTGAAATAGGCAAAGCAAACATCAGAGGAAGTTGTCCTCACGGCAGTGGCAGAGATAAGCCCACTGACCACCAGAGAAGGGTCTAGGACCCTGAAATAAGCAAAGCAAACATCAGAGGAAGTTGTCCTCACGGCAGTGGCAGAGATAAGCCCACTGACCACCAGAGAAGGGTCTGGGACCCCCACCTAATTGGACTAATTGTCCCAGGAAATCTTCGTCGTAGGAGAGGCAGAGAGAAGTTCACTGGTCATGAGAGAAGGATCTGTGACCCCAACACAAGTGAAATAGGCATCGGGGCAAAATATCCTCAAAGGCATTTGCAGAGTTAAGTCCACTGGAACCCAGAGAATGACTTGGGACTTTGCAAATACATTGCGAGAGTAGCAAGAGAACCCCAAGTTTGAAAGATAAGGAAAAGAACTCTCAAGCACCAGGAGAAGGGAGTCATTCTCAAAGTGAGGAAACTAACAGCCTCATCAAGAGTTGGGCCTTAGCCTTTAAATGCAGCGGTAATGCTATTACTGCCGCATTTAAGGGTTGGCCCAATCATGAGTCAGGCAGTAAGTGGGAGTTATACCTCCAGCCTTTTGCTGGAGGTAAAAATGTCCCCTTACCACCCGCTTTCGGCGGTTTTCTGTGCTATTACCGCTGGCGCAATTGGCGCCAGTAGTAATAGCGGCCCAGCCCCATTGTACCGCTACTCGTCATCCGGCGCTAGTAGTGCCGGACCGAGCGGGATACTGCCAGATTCCTGATGTGGCACCAGGTCTTTTTTTAGCAGACTTCAGAGACATCAGCAGAAAGAAGTACTTGCCCTGGCATACTTATGCAAGAGAACATTTGGGAACCACACCCATATACCAGGAAAAGGGAGTCATTCTCCTGGAGAAAGATCCTTTTGTTGAATTGTGTTATTCTTTAGTTGTGATGTTTGGGATAGAAGTAGGTTGCGACACAGGACAGTGGAGTGTGATTTTGAGGGACATTCTGACAGATGCTTTAGTATTAGTTTTAGGCAGGAAAACTGCTGATAGAGATGGAGATAATGAGGGTTTCTTGTGCTACAAAAGTAGCAGCCAAAAGGCCACCCTTGTGCCAGCTTCCTTCCTCGACACACTTTCAGTACTTACTGATGGGCTAAACATGCACACCGAGTAGTAACATACTACCACTAGCCAGAAATGGAGGGCAATCTGCACGAGTACTGAAATGAGCCTTTGGGGATTATGCCAGCGACTAGTGACTGGATCTTGGGCGCAGGTACTGGGTAGCAGCCCTGGGTGCCAGTGGAAGGGTCTCCAGATTTGGGAATACCTTTTAAAACTGCCATTAAGTTGACCACCGCCCTATTTTCTCCTTTGTAATGGGCAGTATTTTAGTTCCAGTGGTAATTAGCAAATAACTCAGTGCATTCATATTGCTTTGTCCATAATTAAGCCCAGGTCTTAAGACAGCTGTGCACAAGCATTCGACCGAGCATCAAGCAATGCAGTAATGAAGAAGGGGCCTGCGTCAGCGCCACTGACGTTGCATTATACCACTGTGAGGACTTTTGACCTCATGACCATAAATACTCAGGGTATTATCATTTCTTTTCAATTTAGCAGGACATTGTAGATAGACACAACAAAATACACAGAGTAAAAGAAAAATACATACTTTATCTTTCATCCCCTGGTAGTCAGGACCAAGACCTCCCAGCTTTATGTCTTGGTTGATGAAGCCCCTCAGCCGGGACACCTGCAAAATAATTCACAATGGTCAAGAGTTTCATATCACACTGCTGTTGGTGTCCCTTATCCTGGAATATGACTGCCTGGTGCATGGAGTGGTCTAGGGTTACACTAGGGCTGTGGTCATCGCTGTGCCTAGCATATGACTACATGATACATGGAGTGGTCTAGGGTAAGGCTAGGGCTGTGGGTATGGCAGTGCATGGCATAGGACTGCATGGTGCATGGAGTGGTCTAGGGTAAGGCTAGGGCTGTGGGCATCACTGTGCATGGCATAGGATTGCATGCTGCATGTAGTGGTCTAGGGTAAGGCTAGGGCTGTAGGCATCACTGAGCATGGCATAGGACTGCATGGTGCATGGAGTGGTCTAGGGTAAGGCTAGGGCTGTGGGCATCGCTGTGCATGGCATAGTCTAGGGTAAGGCTAGGGCTGTGGGCATCGATGTACATGGCATAGGACTGCATGATGCATGGAGTGGCCTAGGGTAAGGCTAGGGCTGTGGGTATCGCTGTGCCTGCATAGGACTACATGATGCATGCAGTGGTCTAGGGTTAGGCTAGGGCTCTGGGTATCTCTGTGCATGGCATAGGACTACATGATGCATGGAGTGGTCTAGGGTTAGGCTAGGGCAGTGGGTATCACAGTGCACGGCATAGGACTACATGATGCATCGAGCGTTCTAGGCTTAGGCTAGGGCTATGGGTATTGCTGTGCATGGCATACAACTACATGATGCATGGAGTGGTCTAGGGTTAGGCAAGGGCTGTGGGTATTGCTGTGCATGGCATATGAATACATGAGGCATGGAGTGGTCTAGGGTTAGGCTAGGGCTGTGGGTATCACAGTGCATGGCATATGAATACACACACGATGCATGGAGTGGTCTAGGGTTAGGCTAGGGCTGTGGGTATCACAGTGCATGGCATATGAATACACGATGCATGGACTGGTCCAGGGTTAGGCTAGGGCTGTGGGTATCGCTGGGCATGGCATAGGACTACATGATGCATCGGAGTGGTCTAGGATTAGGCTAGGGATGTGGGTATCGCTGTGCATGGCATAGAACTACATGAGGCATGGAGCGGTCTAAGGTTAGGCTAGGGATGTGGTTATCACTGTGCATGGCATAGAACTACACGATGCATGGAGTGGTCTAGGGTTAGGCTAGGGCTGTGGGTATCACAATGCATGGCATAGGACTCCATGAGGCATGGAGTGGTCTAGGGTTAGGCAAGGGCTGTGTGTATCACAGTGCATGGCATACGATTACATGATGCATGGAGTGGTCTAGGGTTAGGCTAGGGCTCTGGGTATCTCTGTACATGGCATAGGACTGCATGGTGCATGGAGTGGTCTAGGGTTAGGCTAGGGCTGTGGGTATCGCAGTGCATGGCATAGGACTACATGATGCATGGAGTGGTCTAGGGTTAGGCTAGGGCTGTTGGTATGACAGTGCATGGCATAGGACTACATGATGCATGGAGTGGTCGAGGATTAGGCTATGGCTGTGGGTATCGCTGTGCATGGCATAGGACTACATGATGCATGGAGTGGTCTAGGGTTAGGCTAAGGCTGTGGGTATCACAGTGCATGGCATATGACTACGTAATGCATGGAGTGGTCTAGGGTTAGGCTAGGGCTCTGGGTATCTCTGTACATGGCATAGGACTACATGATGCATGGAGTGGTCGAGGATTAGGCTAGGGCTGTTGGTATCGCTGTGCATGGCATAGGTCTACATGATACATGGAGTGGTCTAGGGTAAGGCTAGGGCTGTGGGTATCGCAGTGCATGGCATAGGACTGCATGGTGCATGGAGTGGTCTAGGGTAAGGCTAGGGCTGTGGGCATCACTGTGCATGGCATAGGACTGCATGCTGCATGGAGTGGTCTAGGGTAAGGCTAGGGGTGTAGGCATCACTGTGCATGGCATAGGACTGCATGGTGCATGGAGTGGTCTAGGGTAAGGCTAGGGCTGTGGGCATCGCTGTGCATGGCATAGTCTAGGGTAAGGTTAGGGCTGTGGGCATCGATGTACATGGCATAGGACTGCATGGTGCATGGAGTGGCCTAGGGTAAGGCTAGGGCTGTGGGTATCGCTGTGCCTGGCATAGGACTACATGATGCATGCAGTGGTCTAGGGTTAGGCTAGGGCTCTGGGTATCTCTGTGAATGGCATAGGACTACATGATGCATGGAGTGGTCTAGAGTTAGGCTAGGGCTGTGGGTATTGCAGTGCATGGCATAGGACTGCACGGTGCATGGAGTGGTCTAGGGAAAGGCTAGGGCTGTGGGCATCAATGTGCATGGCATAGGACTGCATGGTGCATGGAGTGGTCTAGGGTAAGGCTAGGGCTGTGGGCATCGCTGTGCATGGCATAGTCTAGGGTAAGGCTAGGGCTGTGGGTATCGCTGTGCATGGCATAGGACTGCATGGTGCATGGAGTGGTCTAGGGTTAGACTAGGATTGTGGGTATCGCTGTGCATGGCATATGACTACGTAATGCATGGAGTGGTCTAGGGTTAGGCTAGGGCTGTGGGTATCGCTGTGCATGACATAGGACTACATGATGCATGGAGTGGTCTAGGGTTAGGCTAGGGCTCTGGGTATCTATGTGCAGGGCATAGGACTACATGATGCATGGAGTGGTCCAGGGTTAGGCTAGGGCTGTGGGTATGACATTGCATGGCATATGACTACATGATGCATGGAGTGGTCGCGGGTTAGGCTAGGGCTGTGGGTATTGCCGTGCATGGGATATGACTACACGATGCATGGAGTGGTCTAGGGTTAGGCTAGGGATGTGAGTATCGCTGTGCATGGCATAGAACTACATGAGGCATGGAGTGGTCCAAGGTTAGGCTAGGGATGTGGCTATCGCTGTGCATGGCATAGAACTACACGATGCATGGAGTGGTCCAGGGTTAGGCTAGGGCTGTGGGTATTGCTGTGCATGGCATAGGACTACATGAGGCATGGAGTGGTCCAGGGTTAGGCTAGGGCTGTGGGTATCGCTGTGCATGGCATAGGACTACATGATGCATGGAGGGGTCTAGGGTTAGGCTAGGGCTGTGGGTATTGCTGTGCATGGCATATGAATACATGATGCAGGGAGTGGTCGCAGGTTAGGGTAGAGATGGGGGTATCACAGTGCATGGCATAGGACTACATGATGCATGAGGGGCCTAGGGTAAGTAGAGTGCTGTGGGTATGACATTGCATGGCATAGGACTACATGATGCATGGAGTTGCTAATCTTAGGCTAGGGCTGTGGGTATCACTGGCCATGGCATATGAATACATGATGCATGGAGTCGTCTAGGGTTAGGCTAGGGCTGTGGGTATCTCAGTGCATGGCATATGACTGCATGGTGCCTGGAGTGGTCTAGGGTTAGGGTAGAAATGTGGGTATCACAGTGCATGCCATAGGACTGCGTGGTGCATGGAGTGGTCTAGCGTTAGGCAAGGGCTGTGGGTATCCCAGTGCATGGCATAGGACTTCATGGTGCATGGAGTGGTCTAGGGTTAGGCTAGGGCTGTGGGCATTGCTGTGCATGGCATAGGACTGCATGATGCATGGAGAGGTCTAGGGTCAGGCTAGGGCTGTGGGTATCGCTGTGCATGGCATAGGATTGCATGGTGCCTGGAGTGGTCTAGGGTTAGGCTAGCGCTGTGGGCATCGCTGTGCATGGCGTATGACTGCATGGTGCATGGAGTGGTCTATGGTAAGGCTAGGGCTGTGGGCATCGCTGTGCATGGCATAGGACTGCATGGTGCATGGAGTGGTCTAGGGTTAGACTAGGGCTCTGGGTATCGCTGTGCATGGCATATGACTACGTAATGCATGGAGTGGTCGAGGATTAGGCTAGGGCTGTGGGTATCTCTGTGCATGGCATAGGACTACATGATGCATGGAGTGGTCTAGGGTTAGGCTAGGGCTGTGGGTATCACAGTGCATGGCATAGGACTACATGAAGCATGGTGTGGTCTAGGGTTAGGCTAGGGCTCTGGGTAGCTCTGTGCATGGCGTACGACTACATGATGCATGGAGTGGTCTAGGGTTAGGCTAGGGCTCTGGGTATCTCTGTACATGGCATAGGACTACATGAGGCATGGAGTGGTCTAGGGTTAGGCTAGGGCTGTGGGTATCACAGTGCATGGCATAGGACTACTTGATGCATGGAGTGGTCTAGGGTTAGGCTAGGGCTCTGGGTATCTATGTGCATGGCATAGGACTACATGATGCATGGATCGGTCTAGTGTTAGGCTAGGGCTCTGGGTATCACAGTGCATGGCATATGACTACATGATGCATGGAGTGGCCTAGGGTAAGGATAGTGCTGTGGGTATGGCACTGCATGGCATAGGACTACATGATGCATGGAGTTGCTAATCTTAGGCTAGGGCTGTGGGTATCACTGGCCATGGGATATGAATACATGATGCATGAAGTCGTCTAGGGTTAGGCTAGAGCTGTGGGTATCGCAGTGCATGGCATATGACTGCATGGTGCCTGGAGTGGTCTAGGGTAAGGCTAGGGCTGTGGGCATCGCTGTGCATGGCATAGTCTAGGGTAAGGCTAGGGCTGTGGGCATCGCTGTGCATGGCATAGGACTGCATGATGCATGGAGTGGTCTAGGGTAAGGCTAGGGCTGTGGGTATCGCTGTGCATGGCATAGGACTGCATGGTGCATGGAGTGGTCTAGCGTTAGGCTAGGGCTGTGGGTATTGCTGTGCATGGCATAGGATTGCATGGTGCCTGTAGTGGTCTAGGGTTAGGCTAGCGCTGTGGGCATCGCTGTGCATGGCCTATGACTGCATGGTGCATGGAGTGGTCTATGGTAAGGCTAGGGATGTGGGCATTGCTGTGCATGGCATAGGACTGCATGGTGCATGGAGTGGTCTAGGGTTAGACTAGGGTTGTGGGTATCGCTGTGCATGGCATATGACTATGTAATGCATGGAGTGGTCTAGGGTTAGGCTAGGGCTGAGGGGATCGCTGTGCATGGCATAGGACTACATGATGCACCGAGTGGTCTATGGTTAGGCTAGGGCTCTGGGTATCTATGTGCATGGCATAGGACTACATGATGCATGGATCGGTCTAGGGTTAGGCTAGGGCTCTGGGTATCACAGTGCATGGCATATGACTACGTAATGCATGGTGTGGTCTAGGGTTAGGCTAGGGCTGTGGGTATCACAGTGCATGGTATAGGACTACATGATGCATGTAGTGGTCCAGGGTTAGGCTAGGGCTGTAGGTATGACATTGCATGGCATATGACTACATGATGCATGGAGTGGTCTAGGGTTAGGCTAGGGCTCTGGGTATCTCTGTACATGGCATAGGACTACATGAGGCATGGAGTAGTCTAGAGTTAGGCTAGGGCTGTGGGTATCACAGTGCATGGCATAGGACTACATGATGCATGGAGTGGTCGAGGATTAGGCTAGGGCTGTTGGTATAGCTGTGCAATGCATAGGACTACATGATGCATGGAATGGTCTAGGGTTAGGCTAGGGCTCTGGGTATCTATGTGCATGGCATAGGACTACATGATGCATTGATCGGTCTATGGTTAGGCTAGGGCTCTGGGTATCACAGTGCATGGCATATGACTACATGATGCATGGAGTGGCCTAGGTTAAGGATAGTGCTGTGGGTATGACATTGAATGGCATAGGACTACATGATGCATGGAGTTGCTAATCTTAGGCTAGGGCTGTGGGTATCACTGGCCATGGGATATGAATACATGATGCATGGAGTCGTCTAGGGTTAGGCTAGGGTTGTGGGTATCGCAGTGCATGGCATATGACTGCATGGTGCCTGGAGTGGTCTAGGGTAAGGCTAGGGCTGTGGGAATCGCTGTGCATGGCATAGTCTAGGGTAAGGCTAGGGCTGTGGGCATCGCTGTGCATGGCATAGGACTGCATGATGCATGGAGTGGTCTAGGGTAAGCTAGGGCTGTGGGTATCGCTGTGTATGGCATAGGCCTGCATGGTGCATGGAGTGGTCTAGCGTTAGGCTAGGGCTGTGGGTATCGCTGCGCATGGCATAGGATTGCATGGTGCCTGTAGTGGTCTAGGGTTAGGCTAGCGCTGTGGGCATCGCTGTGCATGGCCTATGACTGCATGGTGCATGGAGTGGTCTATGGTAAGGCTAGGGCTGTGGGCATCGCTGTGCATGGCATAGGACTGCATGGTGCATGGAGTGGTCTAGGGTTAGACTAGGGTTGTGGGTATCGCTGTGCATGGCATATGACTAGGTAATGCATCGAGTAGTCTAGGGTTAGGCTAGGGCTCTGGGTATCTATGTGCATGGCATAGGACTACATGATGCATGGATCGGTCTAGGGTTAGGCTAGGGCTCTGGGTATCACAGTGCATGGCATATGACTACGTAATGCATGGTGTGGTCTAGGGTTAGGCTAGGGCTGTGGGTATCACAGTGCATGGTATAGGACTAAATGATGCATGTAGTGGTCCAGGGTTAGGCTAGGGCTGTAGGTATGACATTGCATGGCATATGACTACATGATGCATGGAGTGGTCGCAGGTTAGGCTAGGGCTGTGGGTATCGCTGTGCATGGCATAGAACTACTTGAAGCATGGAGTGGTCCAAGGTTAGGCTAGGGATGTGGGTATCGCTGTGCATGGCATAGAACTACACGATGCATGGAGTGGTCCAAGGTTAGGCTAGGGATGTGGGTATCGCTGCGCATGGCATAGGACTACATGATGCATAGAGTGGTCTAGGGTTAGGCTGGGGCTCTGGGTATCTCTGTACATGGCATAGGACTACATGAGGCATGGAGTGGTCCAGGGTTAGGCTAGGGCTGTGGGTATTGCTGTGCATGGCATAAGAATACATGATGCATGGAGTGGTCTAGGGTTAGGCTAGGGCTGTGGGTATCACAGTGCATGGCATAGGACTACATGATGCATGGAGTGGCCTAGGGTAAGGATAGTGCTGTGGGTATGACATTGCATGGCATAGGACTACATGAAGCATGGAGTTGCTAATCTTAGGCTAGGGCTGTGGATATCACTGGCCATGGCATATGAATACATGATGCATGGAGTCGTCTAGGGTTAGGGTAGAGCTGTGGGTATCACAGTGCATGGCATAGGACTGCATGGTGCATGGAGTGGTCTAGGTTTAGACTAGGGCTGTGGGTATCGCTGTGCATGGCATATGACTACGTAATGCATGGAGTGGTCTAGGGTTAGGCTAGGGCTGTGGGTATCGCTGTGCATGGCATAGGACTACATGATGCATGGAGTGGTCTAGGGTTAGGCTAGGGCTCTGGGTATCTCTGTGCATGGCATAGGACTACATGATGCATGGAGTGGTCGAGGATTATGCTAGGGCTTTGGGTATTGCTGCGCATGGCATAGGACTACATGTTGCATGGAGTGGTCTAGGGTTAGGCTAGGGCTCTGGGTATCACAGTGCATGGCATATGACTACGTAATGCATGGAGCGGTCTAGGGTTAGGCTAGGGGTGTGGGTATCACAGTGCATGGCATATGACTACGTAATGCATGGAGTGGTCTAGGGTTAGGCTAGGGCTCTGGGTATCTCTGTGCATGGCATATGACTACGTAATGCATGGAGTGGTCGAGGATTAGGCTAGGGCTGTGGGTATCTCTGTGCATGGCATAGGACTACATGATGCATGGAGTGGTCTAGGGTTAGGCTAGGGCTGTGGGTATCACAGTGCATGGCATAGGACTACATGAAGCATGGTGTGGTCTAGGGTTAGGCTAGGGCTCTGGGTAGCTCTGTGCATGGCGTACGACTACATGATGCATGGAGTGGTCTAGGGTTAGGCTAGGGCTCTGGGTATCTCTGTACATGGCATAGGACTACATGAGGCATGGAGTGGTCTAGGGTTAGGCTAGGGCTGTGGGTATCACAGTGCATGGCATAGGACTACTTGATGCATGGAGTGGTCTAGGGTTAGGCTAGGGCTCTGGGTATCTATGTGCATGGCATAGGACTACATGATGCATGGATCGGTCTAGTGTTAGGCTAGGGCTCTGGGTATCACAGTGCATGGCATATGACTACATGATGCATGGAGTGGCCTAGGGTAAGGATAGTGCTGTGGGTATGACACTGCATGGCATAGGACTACATGATGCATGGAGTTGCTAATCTTAGGCTAGGGCTGTGGGTATCACTGGCCATGGGATATGAATACATGATGCATGAAGTCGTCTAGGGTTAGGCTAGAGCTGTGGGTATCGCAGTGCATGGCATATGACTGCATGGTGCCTGGAGTGGTCTAGGGTAAGGCTAGGGCTGTGGGCATCGCTGTGCATGGCATAGTCTAGGGTAAGGCTAGGGCTGTGGGCATCGCTGTGCATGGCATAGGACTGCATGATGCATGGAGTGGTCTAGGGTAAGGCTAGGGCTGTGGGTATCGCTGTGCATGGCATAGGACTGCATGGTGCATGGAGTGGTCTAGCGTTAGGCTAGGGCTGTGGGTATTGCTGTGCATGGCATAGGATTGCATGGTGCCTGTAGTGGTCTAGGGTTAGGCTAGCGCTGTGGGCATCGCTGTGCATGGCCTATGACTGCATGGTGCATGGAGTGGTCTATGGTAAGGCTAGGGATGTGGGCATTGCTGTGCATGGCATAGGACTGCATGGTGCATGGAGTGGTCTAGGGTTAGACTAGGGTTGTGGGTATCGCTGTGCATGGCATATGACTATGTAATGCATGGAGTGGTCTAGGGTTAGGCTAGGGCTGAGGGGATCGCTGTGCATGGCATAGGACTACATGATGCACCGAGTGGTCTATGGTTAGGCTAGGGCTCTGGGTATCTATGTGCATGGCATAGGACTACATGATGCATGGATCGGTCTAGGGTTAGGCTAGGGCTCTGGGTATCACAGTGCATGGCATATGACTACGTAATGCATGGTGTGGTCTAGGGTTAGGCTAGGGCTGTGGGTATCACAGTGCATGGTATAGGACTACATGATGCATGTAGTGGTCCAGGGTTAGGCTAGGGCTGTAGGTATGACATTGCATGGCATATGACTACATGATGCATGGAGTGGTCTAGGGTTAGGCTAGGGCTCTGGGTATCTCTGTACATGGCATAGGACTACATGAGGCATGGAGTAGTCTAGAGTTAGGCTAGGGCTGTGGGTATCACAGTGCATGGCATAGGACTACATGATGCATGGAGTGGTCGAGGATTAGGCTAGGGCTGTTGGTATAGCTGTGCAATGCATAGGACTACATGATGCATGGAATGGTCTAGGGTTAGGCTAGGGCTCTGGGTATCTATGTGCATGGCATAGGACTACATGATGCATTGATCGGTCTATGGTTAGGCTAGGGCTCTGGGTATCACAGTGCATGGCATATGACTACATGATGCATGGAGTGGCCTAGGTTAAGGATAGTGCTGTGGGTATGACATTGAATGGCATAGGACTACATGATGCATGGAGTTGCTAATCTTAGGCTAGGGCTGTGGGTATCACTGGCCATGGGATATGAATACATGATGCATGGAGTTGTCTAGGGTTAGGCTAGGGTTGTGGGTATCGCAGTGCATGGCATATGACTGCATGGTGCCTGGAGTGGTCTAGGGTAAGGCTAGGGCTGTGGGCATCGCTGTGCATGGCATAGTCTAGGGTAAGGCTAGGGCTGTGGGCATCGCTGTGCATGGCATAGGACTGCATGATGCATGGAGTGGTCTAGGGTAAGCTAGGGCTGTGGGTATCGCTGTGCATGGCATAGGCCTGCATGGTGCATGGAGTGGTCTAGCGTTAGGCTAGGGCTGTGGGTATCGCTGTGCATGGCATAGGATTGCATGGTGCCTGTAGTGGTCTAGGGTTAGGCTAGCGCTGTGGGCATCGCTGTGCATGGCCTATGACTGCATGGTGCATGGAGTGGTCTATGGTAAGGTTAGGGCTGTGGGCATCGCTGTGCATGGCATAGGACTGCATGGTGCATGGAGTGGTCTAGGGTTAGACTAGGGTTGTGGGTATCGCTGTGCATGGCATATGACTAGGTAATGCATCGAGTAGTCTAGGGTTAGGCTAGGGCTCTGGGTATCTATGTGCATGGCATAGGACTACATGATGCATGGATCGGTCTAGGGTTAGGCTAGGGCTCTGGGTATCACAGTGCATGGCATATGACTACGTAATGCATGGTGTGGTGTAGGGTTAGGCTAGGGCTGTGGGTATCACAGTGCATGGTATAGGACTAAATGATGCATGTAGTGGTCCAGGGTTAGGCTAGGGCTGTAGGTATGACATTGCATGGCATATGACTACATGATGCATGGAGTGGTCGCAGGTTAGGCTAGGGCTGTGGGTATTGCCGTGCATGGCATATGACTACACGATGCATGGAGTGGTCTAGGGTTAGGCTAGGGATGTGGGTATCGCTGTGCATGGCATAGAACTACTTGAAGCATGGAGTGGTCCAAGGTTAGGCTAGGGATGTGGGTATCGCTGTGCATGGCATAGAACTACACGATGCATGGAGTGGTCCAAGGTTAGGCTAGGGATGTGGGTATCGCTGCGCATGGCATAGGACTACATGATGCATAGAGTGGTCTAGGGTTAGGCTGGGGCTCTGGGTATCTCTGTACATGGCATAGGACTACATGAGGCATGGAGTGGTCCAGGGTTAGGCTAGGGCTGTGGGTATCGCTGCGCATGGCATAGGACTATATGATGCATGGAGGGGTCTAGGGTTAGGCTAGGGCTGTGGGTATTGCTGTGCATGGCATAAGAATACATGATGCATGGAGTGGTCTAGGGTTAGGCTAGGGCTGTGGGTATCACAGTGCATGGCATAGGACTACATGATGCATGGAGTGGCCTAGGGTAAGGATAGTGCTGTGGGTATGACATTGCATGGCATAGGACTACATGAAGCATGGAGTTGCTAATCTTAGGCTAGGGCTGTGGGTATCACTGGCCATGGCATATGAATACATGATGCATGGAGTCGTCTAGGGTTAGGGTAGAGCTGTGGGTATCACAGTGCATGGCATAGGACTGCATGGTGAATGGAGTGGTCTAGGGTTAGACTAGGGCTGTGGGTATCGCTGTGCATGGCATATGACTACGTAATGCATGGAGTGGTCTAGGGTTAGGCTAGGGCTGTGGGTATCGCTGTGCATGGCATAGGACTACATGATGCATGGAGTGGTCTAGGGTTAGGCTAGGGCTCTGGGTATCTCTGTGCATGGCATAGGACTACATGATGCATGGAGTGGTCGAGGATTATGCTAGGGCTTTGGGTATTGCTGCGCATGGCATAGGACTACATGTTGCATGGAGTGGTCTAGGGTTAGGCTAGGGCTCTGGGTATCACAGTGCATGGCATATGACTACGTAATGCATGGAGCGGTCTAGGGTTAGGCTAGGGGTGTGGGTATCACAGTGCATGGCATATGACTACGTAATGCATGGAGTGGTCTAGGGTTAGGCTAGGGCTCTGGGTATCTCTGTGCATGGCATAGGACTACATGATGCATGGAGTGGTCTAGGGTTAGGCTAGGGCTGTGGGTATCACAGTGCATGGCATAGGACTACATGATGCATGGAGTGGTCCAGGGTTAGGCTAGGGCTGTGGGTATGATATTGCATGGCATATGACTACATGATGCATGGAGTGGTCGTGGGTTAGGCTAGGGCTGTGGGTATTGCCGTGCATGGCATAGGACTACACGATGCAAGGAGTGGTCGCGGGTTAGGCTAGCGCTGTGGGTATTGCCGTGCATGGCATATGACTACACGATGCATGGAGTGGTCTAGGGTTAGGCTATGGATGTGGGTATCGCTGTGCATGGCATAGAACTACACGATGCATGGAGTGGTCCAGGGTTAGGCTAGGGCTGTGGGTATTGCTGTGCATGGCATAGGACTACATGAGGCATAGGACTACATGAGGCATGGAGTGGTCTAGGCTTAGGCTAGGGCTGTGGGTATCGCTGTGCATGGCATAGGACTACATGATGCATGGAGGGGTCTAGGGTTAGGCTAGGGCTGTGGGTATTGCTGTGCATGGCATATGAATACATGATGCATGGAGTGGTCTAGGGTTAGGCTAGGGCTGTGGGTATCACAGTGCATGGCATATGACTACATGATGCATGGAGTGGTCGCGGGTTAGGCTAGGGATGTGGGTATCGCTGTGCATGGCATAGAACTACACGATGCATGGAGTGGTCCAGGGTTAGGCTAGGGCTGTGGGTATTGCTGTGCATGGCATAGGACTACATGAGGCATAGGACTACATGAGGCATGGAGTGGTCCAGGGTTAGGGTAGAGCTGGGGGTATCGCTGTGCATGGCATAGGACTACATGATGCATGGAGTGGCCTAGGGTAAGGATAGTGCTGTGGGTATGACATTGCATGGCATAGGACAACATGATGCATGGAGTTGCTAATTTTAGGCTAGGGCTGTGGGTATCACTGGCCATGGCATATGAATACATGATGCATGGAGTCGTCTAGGGTTAGGCTAGGGCTGTGGGTATTGCAGTGCATGGCATATGACTGCATGGTGCCTGGAGTGGTCTAGGGTTAGGGTAGAGCTGTGGGTATCACAGTGCATGGCATAGGACTGCATGGTGCATGGAGTGGTCTAGCGTTAGGCAAGGGCTGTGGGTATCCCAGTGCATGGCATAGGACTTCATGGTGCATGGAGTGGTCTAGGGTTAGGCTAGGGCTGTGGGCATTGCTGTGCATGGCATAGGACTGCATGATGCATGGAGAGGTCTAGGGTTAGGCTAGGGCTGTGGGTATCGCTGTGCATGGCATAGGATTGCATGGTGCCTGGAGTGGTCTAGGGTTAGGCTAGCGCTGTGGGCATCGCTGTGCATGGCCTATGACTGCATGGTGCATGGAGTGGTCTATGGTAAGGCTAGAGCTGTGGGCATCGCTGTGCATGGCATAGGACTGCATGGTGCATGGAGTGGTCTAGGGTTAGACTAGGGCTGTGGGTATCGCTGTGCATGGCATAGGACTGCATGATGCATGGAGTGGTCTAGGGTTAGGCTAGGGCTGTGGGTATCGCTGTGCATGGCATAGGACTACATGATGCATGGAGTGGTCTAGGGTTAGGCTAGGGCTCTGGGTATCTCTGTGCATGACATAGGACTACATGATGCATGGAGTGGTCGAGGATTAGGCTAGGGCTTTCGGTATTACAGTGCATGGCATATGACTACGTAATGCATGGAGCAGTCTAGGGTTAGGCTAGGGCTGTGGGTATCACAGTGCATGGCATATGACTACGTAATGCATGGAGTGGTCTAGGGTTAGGCTAGGGCTCTGGGTATCTCTGTGCATGGCATAGGACTACATGATGCATGGAGTGGTCTAGGGTTAGGCTAGGGCTGTGGGTATCATAGTGCATGGCATAGGACTACATGATGCATGGAGTGGTCCAGGGTTAGGCTAGGGCTGTGAGTATGACATTGCATGGCATAGGACTACATGAGGCATAGGACTACAATGCATGGAGTGGTCCAGGGTTAGGCTAGGGCTGTGGGTATCGCTGTGCATGGCATAGGACTACATGATGCATGGAGAGGTCTAGGGTTAGGCTACGGCTGTGGGTATTGCTGTGCATGGCATATGAATACATGATGCATGGAGTGGTCCAGGGTTAGGCTAGGGCTGTGGGTATTGCTGTGCATGGTATAGGACTACATGAGGCATAGGACTACATGAGGCATGGAGTGGTCCAGGGTTAGGCTAGGGCTGTGGGTATCGCTGTGATGGCATAGGACTACATGATGCATGGAGAGGTCTAGGGTTAGGCTAGGGCTGTGGGTATTGCTGTGCATGGCATATGAATACATGATGCATGGAGTGGTCTAGGGTTAGGCTAGGGTTGTGGGTATCACAGTGCATGGCATATGACTACATGATGCATGGAGTGGTCGCGGGTTATGGTAGAGCTGTGGGTATCACAGTGCATGGCATAGGACTACATGATGCATGGAGTGGCCTAGGGTAAGGATAGTGCTGTGGGTATGACATTGCATGGCATAGGACTACATGATGAATGGAGAGGTCTAGGGTTAGGCTAGGGCTGTGGGTATCGCAGTTCATGGCATAGGACTTCATGGTGCATGGAGTGGTCTAGGGTTAGGCTACGGCTGTGGGCATTGCTGTGCATGGCACAGGACTGCATGATGAATGGAGAACTCTAGGGTTAGGCTAGGGCTGTGGGTATCGCAGTGCATGGCATAGGACTTCATGGTGCATGGAGTGGTCTAGGGTTAGGCTAGGGCTGTGGGCATTGCTGTGCATGGCATAGGACTGCATGATACATGGAGAGGTCTAGGGTTAGGCTACGGCTGTGGGCATCGTTGTGCATGGCATAGGATTGCATGGTGCCTGGAGTGGTCTAAGGTTAGGCTAGCGCTGTGGGCATCGCTGTGCATGGCCTATGACTGCATGGTGCATGGAGTGGTCTATGGTAAGGCTAGGGCTGTGGGCATCGCTGTGCATGGCATAGGACTGCATGGTGCATGGAGTGGTCTAGGGTTAGGCTAGCGCCGTGGGCATCGCTGTGCATGGCATATGACTGCATGGTGCATGGAGTGGTCTAGGGTTAGGCTAGGTCTGTGGGCATTGCTGTGCATGGCATAGGACTGCATGATGCATGGAGAGGGCTAGGGCTGTGGGTTTCGCTGTGCATGGCATAGGATTGCATGGTGCCTGGAGTGGTCTAGGGTTAGGCTAGCGCTGTGGGCATCGCTGTGCATGGCCTATGACTGCATGGTGCATGGAGTGGTCTATGGTAAGGCTAGGGCTGTGGGCATCGCTGTGCATGGCATAGGACTGCATGGTGCATGGAGTGGTCTAGGGTTAGGCTAGCGCTGTGGGCATTGATGTGCATGGCATAGGACTGCATGGTGCATGGAGTGGTCTAGGGTAAGGCTAGGGCTGTGGGCATCGCTGTGCATGGCATAGGACTGCATGGTGCATGGAGTGGTCTAGGGTAAGGCTAGGGCTGTGGGCATCGCTGTGCATGGCATAGGACTGCATGGTGCATGGAGTGGTCTAGGGTAAGGCTAGGGCTGTGGGCATCGCTGTGCATGGAATAGGACTGCATGGTGCATGGAGTGGTCTAGGGTTAGGCTAGCGCTGTGGGCATCGATGTGCATGGCATAGGACTGCATGGGGCATGGAGTGGTCTAGGGTAAGGCTAGGGCTGTGGGCATCGCTGTGCATGGCATAGGACTGCATGGTGCATGGAGTGGTCTAGGGTAAGGCTAGGGCTGTGGGCATCGCTGTGCATGGCATAGCACTGCGTGGTGCATGGAGTGGTCTAGGGTAAGGCTAGGGCTGTGGGCATCGATGTGCATGGCATAGGACTGAATGGTGCATGGAGTGGTCTAGGCTAAGGCTAGGGCTGTGGGCATCGCTGTGCATGGCATAGGACTGCATGGTGCATGGAGTGGTCGAGGCTAAGGCTAGGGCTGTGGGCATCGCTGTGCATGGCATAGGACTGCATGGTGAATGGAGTGGTCTAGGGTAAGGCTAGGGCTGTGGGCATCGCTGTGCATGGCATAGGACTGCATGGTGCATGGAGTGGTCGAGGCTAAGGCTAGGGCTGTGGGCATCGCTGTGCATGACATAGGACTTCATGGTGTCTGGGGTGGTCTAGTGAATGGGTTAGTGAACATAAGTCCAGAGAACATGTTTTTACATCACAGAAAGTTCTCACTTTTCATTAAGTGTTGCAATTTCGAGATCTGATCTAGTTTATAAACGCACAGACAAAGGGAGCACGCCTGGGGCATCACACTTCAAGGTTGAATCTTGGCAATTGTTCTAGAAAAGCACATCACACTTAACTGTAAAGCCCTGCACATGGATGGATGGTAGAATGCTTTGTTTCCAAGAGGGAACTGAAAGTTAAAAGTGAGATCTAAATCCTGGAACTGTGAGAACGGTCCAAGAAAGAGCGGCAGAGATAAGCCGGAGCTTTGGGTAGAAGCCCACTAATCTTAAAAGCTCCTCTGCGTCATTGAAGCAGCACTCGCGAGATTACAGCCCTCCGAGATGTCCACACCCAGACACTTGCCTGAGAAATAAGCAGGAAGGAGCCTGTGTCTTCTTTTTCCCGTCCAGTAAGTGCTTGTAGTCTTAAGTGTACGGACCCTGTGCTTGGAATGCTGAGGCCATTACCCTCCCATGGCCTGTTGAGTTCCATGCCTTACTTCCACAGTCTGTGGGCTTTGTGTGTAATCTTGCGGGGATAATGGCGCGCGCAGCTGTCCACATGGTGACCCGCTGACCCAGACAATTGACTTTCTTCACAGCGACTTTCCCGAGCACTAATCTGGGAGAATGACCCCAGGGCATTAAATGCAATCCTATTAGCGGCCTTGTGTTCAAGTCCACATCTCTACTGTTGCTTGGCTAGAGAGGCCTGGCCCAGCCACGCACTGGCCCCATCTTGCGGGGGAGCCAGTGGATGGGGCGTGGGGGAGCCAGTGGATGGGGCGTTGGGGAGCCAGTGGATGGGGCGTGGGGGAGCCAGTGGATGGGGCGTTGGGGAGCCAGTGGATGGGTTGTGGGGGAGCCAGTGGATGGGGCGTGGGGGAGCCAGTGGATGGGGCGTTGGGGAGCCAGTGGATGGGGTGTGGGGGAGCCAGTGGATGGGGCGTGGGGGAGCCAGTGGATGGGGCGTTGAGGAGTCAGTGGATGGGGCGTTGGGGAGCCAGAGGATGGGGCATGGGGGAGCCAGTGGATGGGGTGTGGGGGAGCCAGTGGATGGGGTGTGGGGGAGCCAGTGGATGGAGCGTTGGGGAGCCAGTGGATGGGGCGTTGGGGAGCCAGTGGATGGGGTGTGGGGGAGTCAGTGGATGGGGCATGGGGGAGCCAGTGGATGGGGCGTTGAGGAGCCAGTGGATGGGGCGTTGGGGAGCCAGTGGATGGAGCGTTGGGGAGCCAGTGGATGGGGCATGGGGGAGCCAGTGGATGGGGCTTTGGGGAGCCAGTGGGTGGGGCGTTGGGGAGCCAGTGGATGGGGCGTTGAGGAGCCAGTGGATGGGGCGTTGGGGAGCCAGTGGATGGAGCGTTGGGGAGCCAGTGGATGGGGCGTGGGGGAGCCAGTGGATGGGGCGTTGGGGAGCCAGTGGATGGGGCGTGGGGGAGCCAGTGGATGGGGCGTTGGGGAGCCAGTGGATGGAGCGTTGGGGAGCCAGTGGATGGGGCATGGGGGAGCCAGTGGATGGGGCTTTGGGGAGCCAGTGGGTGGGGCGTTGGGGAGCCAGTGGATGGGGCGTTAGGGAGCCAGTGGATGCTGGCAGATCCCCGCAGCACATTCCTTTTATACACAACACCCAGAGAAGAAAGCCATTCGACTGGGGCATTTCAAACCTTTTAAAGTGCCTCCCCAACATATAGCTACTTCTTGGCAGTTTGTGCTCTGGGCAGGACTATTGTTTACTAAGAAGCTTCTTTTCATTTCCCTTCATGGTGTTCTCTTTCTTTATTATGCTAAGATGAACTTTTGGACATTCTCTTTTCTGGTAGTAGCATTTTTTAGGTTGTTCAGATTTAGTTTTTAAAATAGTGCTTTGGATCTTGTATGCATTGTTGGCTTGGAGTCCGGTTACTCTTTGGATGTAGGTGTGCACAGGAAACGCAATAGGTCCCTGGAACAGCTGCTCCTTTCTGGGCGCTCCCAGTCCAGGCGCTGAAGAGATCTACACAGCCTTAGACACCCCGGGCGTCCCATTGGTCAGGTCACTGTCGCTATTATGCATAACTTGCCAATTCTTTAGTAATGTGGCTTCTTGTGTTTCAGCCCAATGCACTTATCTGTGTAGGTAAACCTGTGGGATGGTGGCCTGCCGTAGATGGCGTAACATCCGCGGGTAGGAAAGCCCCATTCACCACCTTAGTAGAGACCCTGGGGTCGAAATTCATATCTGTAACATGCGAAGTGTGTCTAGGGCAGGCGAAAAATACACGACAACAAATGATACACAAATGTTCTCTTTAGTATATATTCCTCCTAAAAAGTGAGGCACTTCCCTAAAAAGCATCAACCTAAAACATATGCATGCATACATATACATGCATACATATACATGCACACATATGCATATTGCGTGCCGCATTGCTGGACAGTGAAACGGTGATGGCATCCAGCCTGTGCACTGTTAGAGAAGGCGACGCCAGTCCGTGGACAATATAAACAGTCACAATTAGAAAAAGAAGAAGCAAAAGCTGGATGGATCCATGTCTAGCCGAATTGATTTAACAACCTTCCGATATTAATCTCCGTGCCTTGCTCGAAATGAGCGCCGAGAAGCCACCGTCTCCATTTCCTGGTTGACAGCAGATAAAGGAACTGAGGAAGATGATGTTAGAGGCTCCACATACATTATATATATATATATATATATATATATATATATATATATATACAGATGACATGACTTCCGGTGCAGCCACGATGGATCCATCCCCACCTGGTGGCTACATGAACACACCGCAGTCCAGAGTGCTCCTGCAGGAGAGTAAACCTACATGTGTAATCGCTGGGAAGACTGTTGTGTTACAACTCTTCATCCTTCAATAAGGTCGCTTGAAATTCAAGTCCTCTCCACCTCTGTTGCTCTCAAAAGAGTGAGGCAACATCTGGAGTGTTACTTCTCATTCCTACGCAACCAAGCCATGTTTCGCCAATCATAAAAGAAGGTTTCTTCTGTCAAATCTAGGCAAGGGAGACGGCAGCGTCGCAGAAGGCGATTCGAGTCATGAGCATTCCAGGGATGAAGAACCAGTCCGCGTTCACGTGATAACCTAACGCTGCTGCACACAGGGCCGCGTTGTTTCCCTGGCAGCAGCACAGGAGAATGGCGGACAGTGCTGTAAGTAATCGAGGACCCCCACACATTCATTTTAATTAGAATATCTGGTTTCTGTAAAAACATGTCATGTGATTTTATACTAGTTTCCAGCACACTGAGGGTGGTTTGTTCTTGTTGTAGGTCTGGCCCTTTTCCTGTTTGGCAACCGGCGTGATTTCTCCGTGAAAGAGCCTGGCAGCAGTAAGTATCCAGCAAGCAGTTTGCTCTCGATGCATGTTAGGGAGAATTCTCTCTTTAGGCTGAATTTCCTAACCTAGTGAGTCCCCCAGCAGCTTTGCTGGATTTCTGGAGTTTGTTTTTTTTCTCCTGCCAAGAGTGAGACTCTTTTTCTCCCAATTCTGGACATGATTTATGGTGTTCCTTTGACTGTTAATGTGTTTTATGGGCTCCTTTACTCCATAGGGTATCATGTGTTTTTACTATGTGTGTTACACAGCACCCTCCGTGCAGTGACACAGGGGTGTCATAGTGACTGACACCCCACCATAGACTCCATACCCTGGGACTGACTACTGTCTGCCAGTGTAAAGTCACCATTGGCTTTACTAGTACCAAATTATGAACAGAAACCAGTACAAACCATCATATTGTGGACGTACTGGTCAGGGCAATTCGATTGCCCTGGGGTCTGTTAGTCGAGGGGGCACGTCTCCGTCCCCCCTGATCGAGTTTTGGCTGGTGGCAGGGGATACTACTTTTTATATTCGACCGCAAATATATCCCTATGGGATTTTTCCATTGTTCGAGGCTACGAACTTTAATTATTTAATTCTCATAGCCTCGAACATACCGCCGGTTTATTCAATTAATATTAATTCGCCGGTTGGTATTTTTTGCCAGGACTCGATTCTAAAATGGCGTTTCTGTTCTCTTCTGTGACTCCAACCCAAGTCGAGCCCTTTGTTCCACATTTTGGCGGGCTTCTCCACAGAAGCCTCCAAAAGTGGTGCCACTCTGTCTTGGTAACACAGGGAGTGTGGGAGGAGGTTTAGGCACCCTGGACTGAGTTACCTTGGTAACTCAAGTCGCACTCTTGTGTGATTGGCCCAATTAGCATGTTTGATTGACAGCTAGGCTGAGTGAATGGGGGTGTGCTGCATAAAAGCAGGGCTTTGGGGACTGGAACTTCAGAAGTCGCCACAGGACCTGAGAATCCGACGAGGGAGAAGCTGAGCCGACCTGCCACAACGACACCACCGGTGGAGCCCTGCGGAACCGACTCACCACTTCCCGACGACAGAGAAGATCTCCCGGCTGGAGAGGCTTCTTCCCCTGACTGGTGGGCACAACCAGTTTACCTTCTTTTCCTCGCATCCTAGGACGTCTTGTGGTCGAATTGCCCGTGCCAAGCACCCCAGCAACCGGATAGCCACTTACCACTGGACCATGAATAAAAGGACCGCTCCTTTTACCTGAGAACTCCGCAGCTGGTTTCTTCCCTGGCAGTGCAACGGATTCCTGTCTTCCTCCCTGACATCCTCTCTTCCCCCCCTATTCCATCTGAATGATAAACCAGTGAGAATTATACGCCCAGCCACCCCAGAAAGCCAGCGCGGAGAAGGACAAGAGGAGAATGGCGAGCAAGAAGAGGAGGTAGAGGAGGTGTGGAGCGATCTAGACGAATACGAAGAAGGAGTGGCAGCTGTAGGATCCCCACTGCCACATCATTTCGATGACATGGATCCACAATCACCCCCACAATGGCAGGGTAAACTAAGGCACTGAGTAGGGAATATATTGGTGAGTAAGATAAAGAAAGTGACGGTAAGTAAAACAGGAAATGAGCATAAGTTGCAGATGCCGTTAATACATAAAGGAGCAGGCAGGCCACACTATATCCCGTGCCCAGATGGATAAAAACAACTTGTTGAAACTCCTCCCCCCACTTGCGGGAGGGGCGGGGAAAGGATACATGCATTCAAGAAAAACACGGCAGGAGTACCGTTGGCAATAGGCGATGTAAAAAGTTTGCTAGTGTCCGCCGTTGGTGATCAAGCAGACGCGGTTTGGGAGAAGGCGGGATTTCCGGGAGTAACAATGAGCTGTGACCGCCACGATGGATCGCCCTTTAACAATGTTCGAGCACAAGTATGGGACGGATTGCGGCGCACATTTCCAGATATCCCAGATTTACACTTAGTAATGCAATGTACGATGGAGGAGAATGAGGATCCTGCGCAATTCATACTGCAGGTGCAGGATTTATGGAGAAGCGAAACTGGCACGGCGTGGAACCAATCCACCGCCTTGTTCTATTTTATCATCAAAAAGGGGCTCCCGAAGGAGGTGCAGAAGGCCTTGGATAAAATAGCTGGGATAGAAGCCAAGGGTTGGCCTGAGATTCATAGCATAATTGTGCAACACTGTAGGAGGATCAAAGAGAGAGAAAAGGAGATAGCACAAAAAAGGCTGGCAGACAAAGCAAAACTGGTGCAGAATAAATTAGTGAAGGTCGCAGCCATAAAGGCCAGCGTAACCGCTGATAGAGAGAACGAGGGGGATGAAAGTGCAGGCAACAGACCAGTTGGGATAGCAGCGCTGTGGGCAGCAGGTGAACAAGGACCATGGAACGGAGAAGAGCCACACAGAGGACCGCAGTGGCAAAACAGACCGGCAAGAGGAAGAGTTGGGAACCGTGGCCAGAGAGGGGGTATGGAGAATAGAGGATTCGGTGGGCAAGGGATGAGAGGGGGACAGCAAGGGTCATGTTGGAATTGTGGGAGGTGGGGACATTATTCAAGAGATTGCAGAATGCGGCCTTCAGGGTATTTTCAAGGGCAATCACCCATAGACAATGAACAGGTATGGGGATGCCCACACCCAGGTAGCCCCTATGGATTACCAATAGGAGGGGGAAGACAACAGGACCAGTGCTATAACGAACCTCAAATGCAACAGAGACAGCCACCCCCACAACCACATCACAGTGTATCACATCCCATGACAAGACAAAACACTGTAGTGAACGCCAGCAATAACAGTTTCGCAACAGCTGCAAACGGTGCACCTGCACCATTCCGTGGCGTAACAGTAGTTGGAGATAATGTCTTTTCAGTGCCCGGACAAGAAAAGTACTCAGATTAGGACAGCCCACAGGGAGCACTTGTGTGTCTAGTCCAATCCACCACCCTACGTGCAGAAGAGGAACCACTAGTGGGGGCAGAGATAGGAAACAAGCAGTTTATCTTTATGGTAGATTCAGGAGCGGAAAAATCATGTCTTATGGAAGGGCGGTTTCTGCTCTCAGGCAGGAATTTGGAAACGCAGGGGTTCTCTGGGGCTATTTTAAAAGTTCCTTACACCAAAGATCTTCATATAACGGTGGGGGGAAAAACAGTGTGCGCACCCTTACTGTACCACAAAGACGCGCTGATCAACTTGCTGGGTAGAGATTTGCTAAGTAAATTGAACATGACCATTTCATTTACAGAGCGGGGGATAGTGTGTTCCACCCCAGGAGTATGCCCAGTGCGAGCAATGTTGATGATCAGTACAATGATGAATGAAGTTGTAGTGCGAGGGATACCCATTGACATAGACATGTTTATCTATGGCATCAAAGTGTTAGCCCGAGTAGTACCCGAGATAATGATATGATAATGATATGATATGATATGGCATTTGTAACGCGCCTATACACAAGTGTTGCAAGGCGCGACGAGGCAGGGAGGGGGGAACAAGGGGAAGACAGACAACAATCCTACTAGGCCAGGTGTCATTCAGACCGTGCAAGTGCAGGGGTAGGGGGAAGGGAAAAACTGCAAGGGGAAGGGGGAGGGGGGGGAGTGCAGTACAAATAAGTAGAATAGAAATAAAATAATAAATAAATAGGGCCAGCTGGTGGCAAGTGCAAGGTAAGTGCAGACAAGTGCTGGGGGGGGGCTGTAGTGATACAGAGACAGTCCCGCAGTGCAGGGGTTGCCAGGGAGGCAGTGCAAGTGAAGAGTGACTGGGCCCAGGACCGAGGTCGGTGAGAGTGGCCCAGTTGCAGAATCAGTGCAGTTTTGGTGAAGAATTTAGCAGGGGAGAGGGAGAGAGAAAGCAGAAGTGAAGAGGAAGGTTTTGAGGTGCTTCCGGAACCGGAGATGGTTCTCCTCAAGTTTCAGGGAGGCAGGAAGGCTGTTCCAGAGGGAGGCCCCTGACGCGGAGAGAGATCTACCCCCAGTTTGTTGCTTCGAGAAGCGGCTGACCCTGAGGGAGTTGGAGACGGATGAGCGTAGGGCTCGGGAAGGAAGATATTTAGGAAGAGAGAGTTGAAGGTATTTAGGCCCCAGGCCCCAGAAGGCCTTGTGGACAATGCAGAGGGTTTTGAGCTTAATCCTCGCAGCCACTGGGAGCCAGTGTAGAGATTTCAGTCCTGGAGAGATACGGTCCCTGGGCTTGAGGCCAAGGACAAGTCTCGCAGTTCTGTTCTGGATGAGTTGCAGAGGACAGAGAGTGGAGGCAGGCAGATTAAGATAGAGGCTGTTACAGTAGTCCAGCTTCGAGAGAACCAGGGCTCGGGAGACAGTGAGCTTCTGGGGGAAGGAGAGGAAGAGAAGAATACCTCTGAGGAGGTACAGCTGGTAATGTGACTTCTTAGAGACGTCAGATATATGAGGAGAGAAGGAGAGTGTGGAGTCGAAGATGACCCCGAGGTTTTTTGCCTTGCAGGTAGGAGCAGGAAGAGGGCCAAGAGAGGCCGGCCAGAGAGCTGCAGGGAAGGAGGGAGTGGGTGTGCCGATGAGTAGGATCTCAGTCTTACTAGCATTAAGGCAGAGGTCATTGGCAGCACACCATTCCTGGATAGCAGACAGACAGTCAGAGATGAGGGAGGGAGAGGAGGAGGCCGAGGGTAGCCTGAAAATGAGCTGGGTATCGTCTGCATAGCACTGAAAGTTGGGGCAGAGGGCGGCGATGCGGTGGGCAAGGAGTGCCAGATACTGGTTGAACAGCCAGGGAGAGAGATTAGATCCCTGGGGAACGCCACAGGTGGAGAAAAAGATGTCAGAGAGGAAGGACCCAAGTTGGACCTGGGAGGGTCGATTGGAAAGGAAAGAGGTCAGCCACGCCAGAGCCTGACCAGTGATACCCAGGTTATCACGGAGACGGTTGAGCAGGATGGCATGGTTGACAGTGTCAAAGGCAGAAGAGAGATCGAGCAGAATGAGAACACACAGAGTGTTGGAGTCGAGGTTCAAGAGCAGGTCCTCACGGATGTTCAGGAGAGCAGTTTCCGTGCTTCTGGCCGCTCTGAAGCCAGATTGATGGTCATGGAGACTATCAACAGCTTCAGCATGGAGGTTAAGCTGGGAGATGGCCAGTTTCTCCAGGAGCTTGCCCAGGAAGGGAGTGATGGAGATTGGGCGATAGTTAGCCGGACAGGAGGGGTCGGCAGAGGGTTTCCTAAGGAGAGGGTGCACAAGGGAGTGCTTGAGGGGGGATGGGAAGACTCCAGAGGCGAAGGAGTGGTTGCAAAAGTCAGCCAGGGCAGGAGCCAGGGAGTCGATGTGGTCCTTGATAGTTTTGGAGGAACAGGGGTGAATCTGTTTAGACGAGACTTTCATAGATCGGACTTGTCTGGAAACCTCGTCAGCAGAAAAAAGGGGAAAGGCAGAGAAGGAGGGAGGAGGGGTGGCTGCAGAAGGGCCAGAGGAAGAGCAGGGAAGAGAGGGGGGGAGGTGATAGGAGGAGAGTGAGGACAGGATGTCCTGAGTTTTAGAGATGAAGTGGGAGGCCAGTGCAGTGCAGAGGGCCTGGGAGGGGACAGGAGAGGTAGAGACTGCAGCAGGGTTGGCAAGCTCCTTGCAGATTTTAAAGAGTTCAGCCGAGTTGTTAGATGCCGCAGAGATGCGGGCTTGGATAAGGGCTCTCTTCTTGGTGAGAACAGAGAGACGGTATTGCCTTTGGAGCAGGCGGCAGGCCAGTTCGTCAGAGGATGAACATGAAGCACGCCATTTCCTCTCTGCCACCCTGCACTTGCGTTTTAGGGTGACGAGATCCGAATCATACAAGGAGTTACATTTGGCTTTGGGCTTCAGGCGGATTTTCATGACAGGGGCAAGGATATCAAGAGTATCAGATATAGCAGAGTGGAGCAAGGAGAGGGCTGTGTCAGGGTGGGAGTCAGCCGAAGGGGGAGAGAGGGGCGAGAAGGTGGCAGCGAAAGCCACAACTGACACGCGCTTCATGGGTCGGATGACCGAGAAGGTGGGTGGCAATGATGAGGGTGGCTTTGCCTGTGGGGTAGGGAGGGTGAGGTGGGAGGATAGGAGAAAGTGATCTCTCCAGGAGAGAGGAGTGTTGAGAGGGACAGAGAGGGGAAGGTCAGAAGAGATCAGAGCATCAAGAGTGTGCCCTGCAGAATGAGTAGGCCCAGACGGGAGTATAGAGAGTGAGAGAGAGTCGCAGAGGTCACGAAAGAGTCCAGTGGGGGGACAGGAGGCATCTAGGTGGATGTTGAAGTCACCAAGAAAGAGGAGTTGAGTGGTAGAGGACAGGAGTGAGGAGGAGAGGTCAGCCCACTCAGAGAGGAAGGAGGAAATTTGACCAGGTGGCCGATAGATAGTAGCCACGGTAAGGGAATGGCTAGGAGAGAGAGAGAGTCGGCAGACAAGACATTCAAAAGAGGAGTAGGTCTGCGTAGGAGTGACAGTGGCAGGAATCCACTCAGGGAAGATAAGGGCAACACCCCCCCCTGCACGGTTGGGCCTGGGCACAGAGAGGATCTTGTAACCTTCAGGTAGGAGTGTGTCAAAGCTCGTGACAGAGCTGGCTGTGAACCATGTCTCAGTGAGACCGAGGACGTCAAGGTCCAGTTCCTCAATAAGGCCACAGATATCGGAGGAATGCTTGATGGCAGAGCGAGAGTTAAGAGTGGCAAAGTGGAGAAGGTTGCCATCCTTGAAGGACTTCCGGGGAGGGGTACAGATCAGAGGTACGCCCTGCGGAGGTGTAGAAGAAGGAGGTGAAGAGGGAGTGTGAGAGGGGGCAGGGAGGGAGGGTAGAGGCAAGGTAGCCGAGGACAGAGGAGGGGGGACAGCAGGAGAGGAAAGGAAGTTGATGAGGCGTGGGAAGCGTCTATCAAAGAGGTGAAGGTTGGCCTGAGGGCCTTGGATCAAGACGGTCCCATTAGCGTAGACATTAATGATGGCCTTAGAGGAGCGGAAGGGGGCCAAGAGGACATCCCAACGGGTGCCACCATTAATGGGAGAAGAGGAGAAAGGAGAGAGCACAGAGACCATATGAAGGGTCCATAGGTCAGGCGAAGGCACGAAAAAGAGGATGTCAGTGAGAGTTTCCTTGGAGCAGGCACTAGTGTAGGTGTCAGCGATAGGGAGGCCTGGGTTGGAGACCAGGATGTCCTTTTTAAACTTTTTCCTACAAGATTTAGTGAGGAGAGCAGGATAGTCAATAGAGAAGCAGTTAGAGAAGATAGGCGAGATAGAGAGCACCATGGAGTAGGAGGGAGTGTGGGGGCGGGAAGACAGACGATACGAGAAGCACGCAGGCAGGACATGAGCGGCAAGCCCAAGTTTACCACATTTCAGAACAGTAAATGAGTATTAGGTACAGAGGCCACCTAAGTTAGAGAATCATGCGAGGGGAGAAAAAACCCAAGTTTACCACATTTCAGAACAGTAAATGAGTATTAGGTACAGAGGCCACCTAAATTAGAGAATCCTGCGAGGGGAGAAAAAACCCAAGTTTACCACATTTCAGAACAGTAAATGAGTATTAGGTACAGAGGCCACCTAAGTTAGAGAATCCTGCGAGGGGAGAAAAAACCCAAGTTTACCACATTTCAGAACAGTAAATGAGTATTAGGTACAGAGGCCACCTAAGTTAGAGAATCCTGCGAGGGGAGAAAAAAACCAAGTTTACCTCAACTGTGGAACACAGTGAGGTGAAGACACCATGCGAAGGAAGTGACCAGGTGTAGGTGGGGTGGGCCGCGCAAGGTGGAAATGGCAAAGTACAGGCGCCTTGCGTCCCCTGCGGACACCTGCAGACACACAGGGAGCCGCAACTGAAGGAGTCGCCCTTGGCCTTGGGGCCCTTAGCCGCAGGGGGCTGCCGGGCAGAGGGCTGCCCCAAAGGGTGTAGTTATAGGAAGAGGGAGGAGAGGAAGGGGAGGGGGGGTGTGGGCGGGCAGGGAGGCGGGAGGGAGAGGAGAACCAGGAAGTGGGAGGGGAGGGGGAGAGCAGGCACAACAACGCGCTACGAGCGCAGATGAAACTTTTCTTTTTTTTAAACAAAAACAACACAAACTACTCACGGTAGCCCGCTAGTGATGCCGAGGCAGGGCTTCCAGGCCTGCAGTTCCCTCGGGGCCACCGGCGACCGCTCTCCCACGCTCAGCTACACAAAGAAGCGAGCAGGGGGAGCGGGCGTCGAGTAGCCCAGAAGGGGTGCAGGCAGAAGCCAATCAGAGGGGGGGGGTGGGCGGGCAGGGAGGCGGGAGGGAGAGGAGAACCAGGAAGTGGGAGGGGAGGGGGAGAGCAGGCACCGCAACGCGCTACGAGCGCAGATGAAACTTTTCTTTTTTTTAAACAAAAACAACACAAACTACTCACGGATGCCCGCTAGGGATGCCGAGGCAGGGCTTCCAGGCCTGCAGTTCCCTCGGGGCCACCGGCGACCGCTCTCCCACGCTCAGAAAAGAATGGAGGACACCATAAGACTTTATATTCCGCCCAATTGCAAACACAGATGTCGTGCCAGGCACGATAATGTCCATAGACATCAAAGCAGTTCAGGTATCGAGTAAACGTATTGTGGTCATAGGCTTGGACACACATGGGTGCAAATGGAGAACTGTGTTATGCATAGATCCGAATATAATGCTAAGAGACATAACTGACAAAGAACTATTCACTGATAACGAAGATGATGGAGCGATAATAATGGAAATAAGCATACCGTGTGACATCATGATCCAGTACAGGGAGGTCCACAACCCACTTATGGCCAGTGTTAATGCCCCACCGACAATATTTGAGGAAGACATGGCAAAGGTGGCACCAGAAATTTGGACTACAGGCCCCCATGATGTAGGGTTACTACATGAAGTAACACCAATAAAGATAAAATTCAAACCAGGTGCCATACCGCCGAGAGTGAAACAATACCTGATATCCAGAGAAGCAGAGGAAGGGAAATAGGGAGACAATAAATGCACTCCTGACCAAAGGTATCATAGTGCCATCAAACTCCCCGTGTAACACGGCTATCTTCCTGATCAAAAAAGCAAAAGGAGGGGCGTGGAGGATGATCCAAGATCTCTGCCCACTCAATGACTTCATTCAAAAAGAGTTCCCGTTAGTGCCTAACCAGGCATCAATACTGTGCAGTATACCCACAGAATCTACATGTTTTACTGTGGTTGACTTGAAGAATGCTTTCTTCTCCATACCACTTGACCCAGGATCGCAGTACCTTACAACATTCACACTGGGAAACAACAGATATGAGCATCGCAGACTCCCACAGGAGTATTGCGAAAGCCCCAGCATTTTTAACAGAGTACTACGTGAAGATATTGGAAACATAGATGTAGAGAGCACCATTATACAATATGTAGATGATTTACTAGTCTGCAGCAAAACAGAAGAAAAATGCAGAGAAGACTCCATAATGCTATTAAACGTGTTAGTTAACAAAGGGATACAAGGTGGATAAAGAGAAACTACAATACTGCCTTGCCGAAGTTGTATACCTCGGACAGTTAATATCAAAAGATGGAAAACGAATACTCCCAGACAGGGCAGCTGCTATACGTAACATAATCATACCAAAAACAGTAAAGGACATGCAAAAATTTCTTGGCATATGTAACTATTGCTGTGCATGGATCCTTGATTATGCAGCATACACACGTCCATTACTGCAAGCATTAAAAGAAGCGCAGAAGAGTAGAGCCCCAATAAAATGGACACATGGCATGATGACTCAGTACTTCAGACTAAATGACCTTATTGCAGATGCCCCAGTCCTCACGAACCCAGATTATGAGAGGGAATTTTTCTTGTTCTCGCACTGCACTGGAACACTGATGACAGCAGTACTGACACAAAAAAACATCATTAGGCCACAAACCATTGGCCTATTACAGCGGAATTTGGCCTAGATGCAGTGATGCAAGGTCACTTTGCGTGCGAACAGGCCCTCGCAGCTGCGGCCTTCGCCACTGAAAAGAGTGCCACAATTGTGATGAGATGTTCCATAACATTATATGCAGAGTATTCATTATTTGCGATTCTTGAGCGGTCAAAATCAACATTAACAACACAGAGAGCAACCGCATACGAGATAATAATTTGAAGCCCCAATGTGCATGTGGTCAGGTGTAAAACAGTAAACCCAGCAACATTCATTACAGAGCTATGTACAATGGAGGACATGCAGGAACACGACTGTGCAACCTATGAGGGGGAGGGCGACGATATTCCCAAAGCAAGTGAAAACGCCCTGAAGGAAGGAGAAGTATATTTCATAGATGGGAAAGCATCAATAAACCCAGAAACAGGGGAGAAGCATGTAGGGATGGCAGTAGTACGTATCGAGGAAGATAGCTATGAAACAATTGTCCAAAAGCGCCTCCCGTCCCATTACTCTGCACAAGCGGCTGAACTAACCGCATTAATTGAGGCATTACGTGCAGCCAAAGGATGCACAGTGACTATATATTCAGATTCAGCATATGCAACTACCACAGTCCATTCAGGACTATCCCGCTGGCGTAGAAGGGGGTTCAGAAGAGCAGATGGCTCCCCAGTACAGCACGCCGCGCTATTGAATGAATTGATAGATGCATTAGCAGAGCCATCGGTAGTGGCAGTGGTGAAATGCCAAGCCCATACCAAGCACACAGATGCAATCTCATTGGGAAACGCGGCCGCCGACGCGGCAGCGAAGGAGGCCTCGTATTTCAATATAACACCAGCATCTGAATGCATTGTAAAGGCAGCCACTGCAGAGCCACTAGAAGAAGCTTATAGTAACAGACCCATAGCACAGCTAATAGAGCTACAGAGGAGAGCACCTCCGGAAGAGCAGGAATTGTGGAGCAAGCAGGGGTGCAAACAATCAGCCACAGGCCTCATTTGGAGACAGGAGACAGCGGGAAAAGTAGTGATGCCGGTAGAATTATTAGAAGTAGCGTTCCAACAGCTGCACTTCCCAGCCCATGCAGCGAAACAACACATTGCCGCAGACATCCAGGAACATTGGTTTGTCCCCAACCTACAGGAACACTTACAACATACAATTCAGGGATGGCATTGAGGACATTGCGAGGCACTTTGCCACGACCAGCAGGGCCATTCAGGGAACTCCACATAGACTACGCCGACATGGGAGAGAGATGTAATGGAGAAAGGTATCTGATTGTGGTGGTATGTCCCTTTTCAAGGTGGGTGGAGACGGGTCCATGTCCCCACCCAGACGCAAAGTGTGCGGTGAAATTCCTAGTACGAGAAGTGTTTTCCCGGTGGGGAATATGTGATGTGATACGGTCAGACAACGGCACACACTTTGTGAATGACCTCTTCAAGGAAGTGATGACACTCTTGGGGGTAAAGCACAAACTGTGTTCCATTTATCATCCGATGGCCAATGGAGTGGTAGAAAAGATCAACGGCCTGATCAAGAGTAAATTATCGAAGTTGCGTAATACATTTAAGAAAAACTGGGTATATTGTCTGCCCCTAGCACTGTTCCAACTCAGAACGCAACCATGCAAGGACCACCATCTGAGCCCCCATGAAATTGTGACTGGGAGGCGAATACACACACCACTCTCCCCGATTAGGAGAGCATCAGATGCACACAGGGCTGCCACAGTGCTGGGGGAAGAATTTAAGGACTACTCAGCTGACGTGTGCGGTACGCATCATAGCGCGGCAAATAGCACTGCCTTTTACTGAAAATGTGGCAACTGACACTCCCACACCGGCTGTAGACAGTCCAAGTGGGCCACTGATGCCAGGAGCACAGGTATACGTGAGAAGTTTGTGAGGTGATCGAATTCACATGGTTTCAAGGCTCCTATGAAGTTATCTATAGTACGCCCACTGCAGTGAAAGTTAAGGGACTAAAATATTGGGTGCACCTCTCAGATGTGAGGAGGGCACGTGATAGTGCACTCCCTCAGAGCGAACAGGAATGTGCAAGTGGTACTACAAATGAGGCTGAGAAACAATGACAATGTTATTTAATGTAAAGAAGAAAAAACTGTAAAGGCGAAAGTAATGATGCGCCCTCTGATTTGCCATGCCCTATGTCTGTATCCTCCTTCCTTTAATTCTCTTTTCATCACTATGTCTCTCTCTCTCCTGCTATAAAATGCCTAAAACAGTGGACATAATTGAAACGAATGTATAAAAAAAAAATACAATAGTAAATGGAAGTAATGAGTAAACATGAAATGTAAATATATAAATAAATGTACATATTCTGGGGACTTAACAAATTTGTATCGCCCCTCCAGGTAACAAATGGCCCAACGAAGCGCAATCACAGAGAACACATTAATGTTAGATAGTGATAGGGACGCCATTAGGGCAAAAAGGTTTAGCAACGTTGAATGCGTTTTGAAATGTGCTGCAGTTTTGTTTTCAGTGATGTTGTTTTTCATGGCTTGGTACTATACTCTCTTATCTCTGGTTAATGATTTGCACAAAGGGGGGAGTGGGGCTAATATGATACGAGAAGGTTCCAACCTAATATGGACTGGAGTAAAGACAATGTGGGGAGAAACATATAACATTGTTATTAACGGTACAAATGTAACGCAACCTTCAGAACAAGCCGCTGCAGGTCCAACAATTGTCTCGTTGTCACATCCTGGCATAAATATGAGTAATGATTACGAATCGAATGAATATGATGGCGACTATTATTGGCCAAACAACCTAGCTAACACAAGTATACATGCACAGACAGCCATAGAACCTACCTCATATTACGCTGCTGCTACTAATGAGTACACACATGCCATATTCAACAGCAATGACACTGCCTGGGCTGGAATGTTCCCAATACATTACCAAAAAGTGAGAAGCTACAAGGAGGGAGGGAAAAGGAGAAGGAAAAGGGGGCGGAGGGAAACGATATGACATTTATCATGACCCTGGGTTAGATGAAATAGAAGATCCCTGCCACCCTGATCAATCTAACAAATGGTATTCAGACATGAGTGCTATGGCAAAGCAAGCAACAAATGAAAGCTGCTATGTCTGTTCACTCATACCACATGCATCAGAGACACCGAAAATGTTGGTACCACAGGAAGTGCCCTTGTCGGAGGCCCAGTGTTTAATTCATTTAGTTCTATGTAGGATAAAAAGCACCTTCCAGGCACAAACCGTCAGCCTAGAAAGACTGGAGAGTGGGAGAACATGCACAAGCCGGCGCCAAGGAGTAATATGCCTCAGAGAGCCATTTCTTGTCATAAAAGGGACGAGGTATGCAGAAAACAAATGGCACGATGAAACTATTGAATGCAAAGCAGAAGCACTCCGGGGACTGGCTGAGGACGCGTTCCAATGGATAAAGGGAGTGTGCACCCCCATCTGGTCACAGCACGTCACTAAGCTAACATGGATTACAGCACTGGAAAAGCCTATAAAAACACAAAAAGAAATACCACACGAACTGTGCTTCCATGGGGAAGGGAAAGTGAACATGGGGGAAGCAAGGAGATGCAACAAGACAGTAATAATAGCTGAGGCACTGCAGCCCTCATGGACATGTACTGGATTTGTGGCACACAAGCCTACCTGCATCCTGGAAAGGTACTTGTGCCTTAGCCACTCTCCATACAGCCCTGATGGTAATACCAGAAAGCCATTTCCAAGGAGCGGCAGGAGAATCGGCTGGCAAATCGGCAGCAGGGCAATCGGCTGATCCATCGACAGCGCCCCAACAAATAAACACAGAACTTCCAGCTTATGAACTGTTGTCAGAATACGAGTTGAAAACAAAGCTGTCATGAAATAAAAGATCATCCAACTATATCTCATCCAAATATTCAAAACTGCTTGCTGAGATCTCGCAAAAAAAGTACAAGCTTTTCTCATCTGCGGAGAAATTCTTCGCATCGCTCCTAGCACCAGGGCTCCAAGCACGAGCGAATGCCAAATGGTTGCAGATAGTGCGCTGGGAGCTTATCCAACTGGCCAACAACACTGAAGAAAGATTCAATGTTATAAAAATAGAGCTCCGTGCCCTGCGCCTAATGACAATGCAAAACAGATATGTTCTAGATCTCCTCACGGCAATGGACGGTGGTGTTTGCCGAAAAATCGGGGGGGAGGGGCCTGTTGCACATTCGTGCCATCCGAAGATACAGATAACGGGACACTCTCACATGTGATAACAGCAGTTCACAATCTAGGAGAGAAGATGAGAACAGAGGGCGGAGCAGAAGAAAGCACAAGGTTTGAAAACTTGTTCAGCTGGATACCATCATGGGTAAATGTGATGATGAAAATACTCAACCCTATCATCGTCTTTGTGTTACTATTCTTCTGCGTGTGCCAACTGGGACTCCGGTGTTGTGCAAAAAGCATGCCTACCTCAACTATGATGATGGTAAGAATGGGCCGACCGACAACGGTAGCAACTATGATAGATGCACAAATACAAACAGGGGAACATAACACTCCAAAGTACAGGATGACTGCCATCTACAGGCAGTATGGGGACAGGGTTGATAATTTATACCACACCCCAATCAAGGAACCAACAGAATTGCAATGGTATAACGAGGTATGGGTAGACCTGGACAGGGATGGTGGGATAAACTTAACATGCACTCCAGATGAATATGCAAGAAGAGGGAATAGCTTGAGAAGTGTATGCAGAGCATGGATGCCAATAAAGGGTACCCCAGCCTGGGAAGAAGCAGTTGCTGAAGCTGAGTACTACCGAAGGGAGAATGAAAAGAATAAAGTGTCATAATTCGTTACTTTAGATGTAACGAAAGGGGGGAATGTGTGGGAGCAAGGGGCCATCAGGACCCTCGCATCCTTTACTTCTCAGTACAAAACTCGGACCAAGTGCCTCCAGTAGTGGGTTCGCCCCTTGCCGTTATGCGATGTTAACTTTGGTTGACTTTCGCGTAGATGGGACCACTGAGCAGGACACGGGGCATCCATTTTTGTACCCCCTTTCGACTCCATCTTGGTGACTAGGCCTCACTGCGATAGTACAAAAACGCTTCTCTTCCCTTTCTCGCAACAACGAGACACGCAGGGCACATGGCCCCCACCATCGTTCCCACTCTGACTGGAAAACTCAGCGGCTCCATTCTCACGCTGAAGCCGGAGGTGCTTTCAACAAATAATAAATGTAACACATCACTCTTCCTCTGAGATCACTGTCCTGCATGTGAACCAGCATGAGCTAAGCACATAGCTCGTCCATCTCCACAAACGCGTCCTTGCCCCCGCACCCTCGCCAGTGGAAACATACTGCTATTGTGACCCTGTGCCCCTGCAAGATATTCCTTTCATGTGCCAGACCACTGACCATGCCATGATGCCCACCTAGCAGATCCCCAACTAACATTAGACCCCTGCTGCAGTATATCATTGCCTACCACTAACAAATGCCACATACCAGAGATTCTTACGAGTGCAGACCTTAACTTCAACCAGTGTATTATAGTGGTCAAGACGCTTAATCTAAGACCTGTATAATCCAATGTTATTGATAGTATAGATATATGTGTGACTTTTATAGAGACATGATAAACTGCTGAAAGACCTTGAACAATTGTTATTTAGTGCATGCATTTTTGAGAATATATTATGTTAGCTTAGATAGTGACCACCCTGCTTCACAGCGACCTGACCTTCACCCATTCGGAGCACAGATGTCTGACTTCCATCCTCCCGCCAACCAAGCAACCAACCCGGAGGAAGAGATGCCACCAAACCTAAGGCACCGTGCGAACTGACCAATCCGGTACCAACGTAGTATCCTATGTTAGTTGTGTCACTTCACTTATAAAAATGTATTGTAACGTTCATTTTGTCAGAGCGCTCTCAGAGATCTTTTGAATGCCATTCATTAGAAAAACCTTGCCTTGAACTCTCGCAGCCTGCTCTCTTTGCCTTAGTCCCCGTCTGGGGTGTGTCTGTTCTATTCTTTTGCACGTGTAAGACGGGGAGGGCACAAACACCTGCCCCCATTCCTTTTGCCAGGGATTTGGTTGAAACTAGCACAGGGTCTATCTTTACGGACCATGACAGAGTTCAATTTCAGAAGACCTACACATTACAGGCTCTTCTAGTAGAATATGGTTACTGGGATACTCACCCCCCAAAAACAAGACACAGGGGTTCATATTTAAAGCTTGGTAAATCAATTCGGGCTATTGACTATTTGGAAACATGGATTCATCCAGGTTTTGCTGCTTCTTTTTTTTATTGTGACTGTTTATATTGTCCACTGACTGGCGTCACCTTCTCTAACAGTGCACAGGCTGGATGCCATCACCGTTTTCTTGTCCAGCAATGTGGCATGCAATTGTTTATCAGTGCGTGCATCTGTATGTATGTATGTATGTATGTGTATGTATATGTTTTAGGCTGATTCTTTTTAGGGAAGTGCCTATTTTTGTAGGAGGAATACATAGTAAAGACACCATTTGTTAATAATCTTTCGTCGTGTATTTTCACCTGCCCTAGACACACTTCACATTTTACAAACAGGCCAGATCTGAAAGGTAAGGTCAGATGGAACTGTTCCGGAGCCAGGTGACGAGCTGGATTCTATGCACATGGCGCTGTCTTGCAGAACTTTAAACATCGGTAGAGAATTGTACTGTCCACTAAGGAGAAGGAAAATGGAGTCACCTATTTCATAATCTCTAATTGTAGGAGGTGTCGTGGAATGTGCGTCCGAGCACCAGAGATTTAGTTATGCGGCTGGCATAAGATAACAGCTAGATAATGCCGCCATGGGATTTAAGCATAGTCGGAGAAAGATATGGGAGCCAAGCCATGTCATCAGAGAGAGAGACTCCATGACTCATTGAAGAGCTTCCAAGTTCTTTGCTTTTTCTGAACTCCTATCACCTCCATCAGTAGAGATAGGAAGAGTTGGGGGTCACTTACAGAATTTGATGGAGAGGATGCAGTATATGATATAAGATATGATAGGTTATTTATAACGCGGTTAATACCCAGAGGGTCTAAGCGCGGATGGGGGATCGAACCTGTGGTGCTCCGTGTCGTCTTGCTTCCAAGGCGAGCATGTTGCCCGCGAGCTATCCTTTTGAGCCATTCCCAGTGAACACATGTTCCCCAACGACCGCTTGCAAACATGTGAAAGTCTTACCGTGTTCTTTTTTTCTTGCAGGTGTTTTAGTTTTTCCGCCTGAGGTAGATAACCTTCGGAATTACTTCGGGTTATTGTTGTCTGGTGTCTGTCGCTCCATTCAGCATTCAACAGTAGGTCACTTTCCACACGGGGCAGTATCGGTGGCAGCACAGGGTTGGGCAAGGCGTGTCTTGTGCTCTGCAAATGGCCCAGTTCAGTTGGATGGCCCATGTTTTGAGGGAAACTGGTGGGCAACGATTCCATGAACTGATTAAGAGAAGAAGACGAGGTCTGCCTTGAGAAAAACAAAAGATCAGAAGTAGAACTTAAAAAAAGAAATAGACAAGGCACTGGGACATGTGCGACCATCGAGTCTTGTGCTTTTCATTCTTCCTTATGGCTGTTCCATTGGCTGCTTATGGACCTAACTCATAAGATGGACAGTGATGGGGTAACCTCCCCCAATAAATAGGCCTCAGCTGCAGGTGAGGGTACACAAGTTAACATAAGGTGCAACCACACAAACACCTATAATTCACCACACACACCAGCCAAGGTTCATGGACACATCAGGCAACGTTATAGTCCTTTATACACACGCGTGTTATGGATCTCAAAAACCAAAGTAAAAGCCAAGACAAGATGCGAGCCTGGCACATGGGCCTGTCGGGACCCCCTGATCTCTTCACTAAAAATCCAGAGGTTCCAGGGTTTCTAATGTGTGTTGGCGATGAGGCACCTGCCATGGCATGGCAGGGGATGGTCCATGTGTATTCCCAGACCCACGTGACCTTCCAGTAGGCCCAAACCACTCCAAGGACCACACTCCACCGGAGGCACTGCAAGCCCACACTCCATGAGAGTCGCAGACCTGATGGGTCAACAGACCTGGGTTCAAGGTCCGTGGATCCGCTTCTTGCATCCACAAACCCACATACATTTGAAACCTACAAGAACAGCCCAAACCACCAGGACTAGGATTGGGGACACCCAAATACAACCTTCAATCAAACGCACACTTCCGGACCCGCCACACAGACATGTGACATTCAAGAGGAAGAGAGTGAATACACCAGGAGTGGATTGGGAGGAACCGCATTTGGAGAAGGTGACGAAATCAAGAGCACATTGGAGGACGTGGATTAACGGAAAGTGAGAAAACCAGGAGTGGATTGGGAGGAATTAGATTGCAATAAAGTAAAAAAAACTAGGAGTGGTTTAGAAGAAAGTGAGGAAACTAGTATCAGATTCGGAAGGAGTGAAAACTAGGAACTGAAAAAACCTGCAAAGGATTGGGAGGAAGTAGATTGTTGATGTTAATAGTTGTGATATGATATGATATGGCATTTATAAAGCGCCTATACACAAGTGTTTCAAGGTGCGACAAGGCAAGGGGGGAACAGAGGGAGGACAAAAAACAACGATCTTATTAGGCCTAGTGACATTCAGATCGCGCAAGTGCAGGGGGAGGGGAGAAGTGCCAGGGGGGGGGGGTGGACAAGTGCAGGCCAAAGGAAACAACAGGAAACAGCAAGTAGTACAGCCAACGGATGGCAAGTGCGGGTATCAAAAGTGCAGACAAGTGTCTGATAAGTGCAGGAGAGGGGACTGTAGGGTTACAGACCACAAGTGCAAGGGGTGCCAAGAGGCAGTGCAGGTTTGCAGCTGGAAAGGCAGGGACCTGGGCCCAAATTCAGAGGGTGGCCAGGTGCCCAGTGCATGGATCAGGCAGGTGATCAGCAAGGGAGATGATCAGAGAGAAGGCGGAAGCAAAGAGGAAGGTCTTGAGGTGCTTCCGGAACCAGAGATGGTTCTGCTCAAGTTTCAAATCTGTTAAAGGTTTTTATACCACGCAACAATGCCACTTGTGTGGTCTCCAGGCACTCAGGCGGATCTGTAATGCAAGGAGGGAAAGTGGGTCAGTAGGGTTGGGCGGGAGAACAGCAACAGCGCTGTGATGTGATGTGGTAGCTTGGAGCCCTGCCGCCAAGCCGGGAGGCGAAGCAGGCACTCAGTAAAGGCCTGCAATTATGGCTGATGGATATTGTCTCTGCCGGTCTCCGCCAGCAAAGCGTTGTTCACATCAGGTCTCTCTGTAAGCCCAATTTCAGAAGGTTATTGCAGTAAAGCCCACGTGTGAGTGCAATCTTCCACCGCCCACCGGCTTCCTCCCAAGCCTGATAGAAATGAGGCCACAGCCGAGCCCTTCTGCACAGTCTGCCCTCCCACCAGATGCCACCACACTGCTAGATGCCTCCCCGCTATCACTGGCACCCGCAAACCCGCTCCACAAAATCCCCCCTATGTTAGGGACGCCCACTCATTCCATCTTCACCGCCACTTGGACGCCGCCCGCCCAGCTTCACTGACACATACTCAAACCGATGTCCTTGCCCTCATGCCACTGGTTTGCACCTCAATATACATTTCCATCTAGCCCCGCCGAGGGAGCCCACATCCAAGAGGGGCACTCTCCCCCAACCACACCTAGTGGGAATAAAACAGACACCTAAAAAAAAAGAAAGCACAAGAAACAAACATTAAGCCCTCCAAGAAGAGGCCTTCACCCTATGTCACAAAACATTTGGCACAGCCTATATCCCCACCTTGGCGCCTCCATATACTTAGTCGTCTTGGTAAGCCAGACTGCAAGACAATATCTTGCAAAACAAATCTACCCTTACATCCAGAAGTTCACTTCCCCTGGCAATCATAGCCCGGAATGCCCACTTGCAGTACAGGACTACACCATGCTACACCCTCCTGGAAATCAAAGTCCGGAATGCCCACCTGCTGTATAGGCCGACACCACACAACACCGCCCCCCCCCCCACCTCCCTGGAAATCATAGTCCGGAATGGCCACCTGTAGTTCTAGTTCAGGACTACACCATGCTACACCCACCTGGAAATTATAGTCCGGAATGCCCACCTGCAGTACAGGACTACACCATGCTACACCCTCCCCGAAATCATAGTCCGGAATGGCCACCTGCAGTACAGGACTACACCATGCTACACCCTCCCGGAAATCATAGTCTAGAATGGCCAACTCCAGTATAGCACGATACCACGCTACCAACCCCCCAAAATCATAGTCCGGAATGGCCACATGCAGTACAGGACTACACCATGCTACACCCTCCCGGAAATCATAGTCCAGAATGGCCACCTGCCTGCAGTATAGGACGACACCATGCTACACCCTCCCAGAAATCATAGTCCGGAATGGCCACATGCAGTACAGGACTACACCATGCTACATCCTCCCGGAAATCATAGTCCAGAATGGCCACTTGCAGTATAGGACGACACCATGCTACACCCTCCCAGAAATCATAGCCCGGAATGGCCACCTGCCGTACAGGACTACACCACACTACACCCTCCTGGAACTCATAGTCTAGAATGGCAACCTGCAGTATAGCACGACACTACGCTATCAACCCCCCAAAATCATAGTCTGGAATGCCCACCTGCAGTACAGGACTACACCATGCTAAACCCTCCCGGAAATCATAGTCTAGAATGGCCACCTGCAGTATAGGACGACACCATGCTACTCCCTCCCGGAAATCATAGTCTAGAATGGCCACCTGCAGTATAGGACGACACCATGCTAAACCTTCCCGGAAATCATAGTCTAGAATGCCCACCTGCAGTATAGGACGACACCATGCTACACCCTCCCGGGAAATCATAGTCTAGAATGCCCACCTGCAGTACAGGACCACCCCATGCTACACCCTCCTGGAAATCATAGTCCGGAATGCCCACCTGTAGTATAGGACTACCCCACGCTACACCCTCCTGGAAATCATAGTCTAGAATGCCCACCTGCAGTACAGGACTACCCCACGCTACACCCTCCTGGAAATCATAGTCCGGAATGCCCACCTGCAGTATAGGACGACACCACGCTACCAACCCCCCAAAATCATAGTCCGGAATGCCCACCTGCAGTACAGGACTACATCACGCTAAACCCTCCCGGAAATCATAGTCCGGAATGCCCACCTGTAATACAGGACTACACTCTCCCGGAAATCATAGTCCAGAATGCGCACCTGCAGTATAGGACAACAACACGCTACACCCTCCCAGAAATCATATTCCGGAATGCCCACCTGCAGAACAGGACTACACCCTCCCGGAAATCATAGTCCAGAAAGCCCACCTGCAGTACAGGACTACACCACTCTAAACCCTCCCGGAAATCATAGTCCGGAAAGCCCACCTGCAGTACAGGACTACACCACGCTAAACCCTCCCGGAAATCATAGTCCGGAATGCCCACCTGCAGTATAGGACGACACCACTCTACACCCCCCCTCGAAAATCAAAGTCCGGAATGCCGAACTTCAGTACAGGACTACACCATGCTACACCTTCATGGAAAGCATAGTACGGAATGCCCACCTGCAATATAGGACGACATCACGCTACACCCCCCTGCCCTCCCAGAAATCATAGTCCGGAATGCCCACCTGCAGTACAGGGCTACACCATGCTACACATCCCTTCTTTTCTCTTGGGATTGCACCCAATGCATCTAAACATAATACACCGCCTAGAACTACACCTCTCAACATCCCACAAGCCATAGCCACCCTTATCGGCATCTTACCGCCTCACAACTCGCCTGAAACATGGGGTTAGGCTCCATGAATGTGCCCACGTAATTGACTTTTGCATCTCTGTGTCAGCCGCCCTGCAACATGGGGTCAGGCTCCATGAATGTGCTCACTTTGAACTCTTTTGCACTTTGTTTGTGTTGTAATTACCTCTTAAGTTTCTCTATGATGTAATCACTTCCTGCGCTTCCTTTCTGTAACCAGAAGCACTGTAGCCAATCTCTTAAGCATAAGTGCTTAGATACCTCTTGCTTTTGTGTGCTATATAAATAAATAAGGAACAACCTGTAACTGTTGTTCTCCAGCATGGGTCTGGCATGGATTCACATGCTCATGAATATTCCCGGTCGTCAGGCTGGGAATACTCGGTGAAGAAAAAAATCAGTATCAGTTTCGTTTCTGATCTGTCTTTCTTAGTAGTAACCAATCACTGATCTCTGGGTCATAATGCCCCCAGCCAATGACTGCCCTCTCCCTAAGCCCCTCCCCTGGCAGCCATCCTCAGATTTGGTAGCACGTAAAGTGGCAGTATGACCAAGTGAAGAGCCGCAGAGGGGAAGGAGGGAGGGTTTGCATGTGAATCCATGCCAAACCCATGCTGGAGAACAGTTACAGGTAAGTAACTTGTTCCTTCTCCCGCATGGGGTCTGGCATGGATTCACATGCTCATGAATATAAGAATACATAGCAGTACACACATGCACAACCACAGGGAGGTGGCAAGGCTCAACATTAAGCATTACACAAACTCAACATTAACCATCTCTTACGTCCTCACCAGGCCCACCTCAGGTGAACAGGTTGCGCAGCACTGCTTGGCCGACTCTGGACTCCTCCCTGGAATCCCGGTCGACGCAGTAGAATCTCGTGAAGGTGTGCGTCGACCTCCACGTAGCAGCTCTGCAGATGTCCAGCAGGGGTACACCAGACAAGAACGCTGTGGTAGCAGCGATCGCTCTGGTCGAATGGGCTCTCGGACGGCCGGGCAACGGTCGGTTTGCCAACCGGTGACAGTGCATGATGCAGCCGGAGAGCCATCTGGAAATGGAAGCCTTCGAGAGGGCCTTCCCTTGATTTACACGTCCAAAGTTCACAAACAGTTGTGATGTCTTCCGAAAACTCTTTGTGCGGTCCACGTAGAACTTCAGCACTCTAGCTACATCCAGCGAGTGCAAAGTCCTTTCGGCCAGCGATGAAGGCGACGGGAAGAAAACTGGTAACACCAAGGGCTTGTTGAGATGGAAGTCTGACGGCACCTTGGGCATGAAAGAGGGGTACGTCCTCAGCACCACCCTCGTCTCGTGAAATATCAAGTATGGAGGCTTGCAGGATAGGGCCTGGATCTCTCCCACTCGTCGTGCGGAGGTGATGGCCACAAGAAATGCTGTTTTCCATGACAGGAACTTCAACGGTGCCGAATGTAGAGGCTCGAAGTGTGCCCCCATGAGTCTGGTCAGCACCACTTTGAGCTCCCAAGCCAGGGCCGTAGCCTTCACCGGCGGGAATGAACGGAACAGTCCCTTCATAAACTCCTTCACCAGGCGATGAGACCACAGAGATGATCGTCCCATAGTTCTGGTGTAGCGGGATATCGCCGCTAGATATATTTTGATGGAGGCATGAGCCAGCCCCGCCTTGGCCAGCGACAGCAGATATGGCAGCACTTGAGGCGTCGTAATTCGCACAGGATTAATCTTCTGTGCACGGCACCAGACAGAGAACCTCTTCCATTTGTGTCCATAGCACTTGAGAGTTGAGGACGCCCTGGCCTTTGCAGGCACCTCCTTGCAGTCCGCCGGGATATCGTACTCTCCAAACTCTAGGGCCGCAGGAGCCAGGCCTGCAAGTTCAGCGACCCTGGGTCGTGATGGAGGATGGCGCCTCCTTTTCTGGAGAGAAGATCCGCGTCCGTCGGTAGTTTGACTGGGGGGGACGCTGACAAGTCCAGAAGGTCTGGGAACCAGATCTGTCTCGGCCAAGCCGGTGTGACGAGGATTATCCTGCACTGGGACCTCTTGAGTTGTTTGACGAGTCGCAGTAGCAACGGCAATGGAGGGAAACGCATACAGGAACAGGCCGTCCCATGCGAATGAGAAAGCATTGCCCATGCTCCTTGGCTGGGGAAACCTGCTGGCGAACCTCTGACACTTGGAGTTCGCCGCTGTCGTGAACAGGTCGATCTGGGGTTTCCCCATCATCAGAAAAGCCGATCCACTTGGTCCTGACGCAGTTCCCACTCGTGGCACGAGCACAGCTCCCTGCTGAGCGAGTCGGCAATGGTGTTCTTTATCCCTGCTAGGTGGAAGTGTACCAGAAACATCCCCAGGGCAACGGCCCAATGCCACAGTTCCTGAGCCTCCTTGGATAGGGTTGGGGACTTGGTTCCTCCCTGCTTCCGGATGTAGAACATTGTGGTGGTGTTGTGGGTGAAGATCCTTAACACCTTGCCCTTGAGGGACAGAAGGAACGACCTGAGAGCCCAGAACACTGCTCGGAGCTCCAGGATGCTGACGTGGAGTGACCTCTCCTCCGGGAGCCAAAGGCCTCCGGTGTACGCTCCCCACCCTTCCAGGGAGGCATCCGTCGTCACCATCTCCTGGTGTGCCGGGGACTGAAAGTCTGTGCCCGCCGCGAGATGCGCGCGGGTGCCCCACCACCGAACTGCTTGCATCCAACAGGCGTCAAGGAACTCCTGTAAAGGGTGCATCCGCAGCCTGCATAGGTGCACCAGGTAGATGCAAGAGGACATCATGCCGAGGAGGGACTTGATGGACCTCACCCTGGCCACGTCCATTGCCAGTAGGCGCCGCACCTTGCCCAGGATGGCCTTCGTCCTTTCCTCCAACGGAGTTGCCAATCGTTCCACTGTATCGAGCTTGGCTCCCAGAAACATTGCGACCTGTGATGGAACCAGGTGGGATTTGGGGAAGTTGATGGAGAATCCCAGATTCGTTAACCGTTTGACGGTCTTTGCTGTGTGCTCGACAGCAAGCTCCCTTGTCCTTGTTCGGATGAGCCAATTGTCCAGGTAGGGGTAAACGTGGATCCCCTGCAGGCGCAGCCGCGCCACCACCGGCGCTAGGCATTTGGTAAATACCCTGGGCGCCGACTTCAATCCGAATGGCAGGGCCTTGAATTGGTAGTGCCGTCCTTTGACTACGAATCTGAGAAACTTTCGGTGACCTTTTAGAATGGGGATGTGGAAGTAAGCATCCTCCAAGTCCAGCAACGATAGGAAGTCGCCTTCCTCCAGCTGTCCCAGCACGTGCTGGAGGGTGACCATCCAGAACTTCTGGGCCTTGATGTATTTGTTTAACCGACGCAGGTCCAGGATGGGGCACCAACTGCCCGTCTTCTTTCTGACGAGGAAGTATCTTGAGCATACTCCGGAGCCCCGAAGCCTCTTGGGGACAAGCTCGATGGCCCCTTTCTTGAGCATCGCCCTTACTTCTAACAGCAGTTGAGGGACGTGCTTTTCCTCCCTGGCCACGGGAGGGATGCGGGGGCACTTCCTTAGAAATTCGAGGGTGTGCCCGTGGGCCAGGGCATCCAGCACCCAACGGTCATGAAGATGGACTCCCACATGATGACGAACTTCCCCAGCCGGCCTCTCACCGGGGTGCTCAGGTGGGGGCCCGACGCTACGGCCGGTCCAGTCCTGCTTGGAGGTGGCCTTGCCGCCCTGGCCTCCCTGGCGACTGTGACGAGATCCTCCTGACTTGCCGCGCCCTCTGTAGGCCTCTTGCGATGAGGAACGGGCTGCCTGGCGGTACGTAGAGGAGCCACCGCCGAATCCTTTGGAGGCACCTTGCTTGCCTCCAGAGTTCCGAAAGGGCGTCCGTCGTTGCTGCAAAACTCCCAAAGCCCGAGCCGTCTCTGTGTCGGCCTTGATGGCTTGAAGTGACTCATCCACTGTTTTTCCAAACAGGTTTTCCTGCCGAAGGTCATGTCCAAAACTCTGGTTTGCACGTCCTGGCAGAAATCTGTTGCCTTGAGCCATCCCCGCCGTCGAAGGCAAACCCTGCTGCCCAACTGGCAGAACCTGGTGTCAGTGATGTCCGTGGCCACCGTTATGGCGTGGTCCGATGCCGCCTCACCTTCTTGCAGGATCTCCAGGGCCTCTGCCCTCTTATCGTCCGGTAGGAAGTCCAGCAGGCGAGAAATCTTGTACCACAACTCCCTGTCGTAGTGGGCCACAATCGCTAGGGCGTTGGCCGCCTTAATTGTCGTCGCCGTAGACAAGATGACTCATCATCCCATGGCGTCCAATTTCTTTCTCTCGCCGTCAGGTGGGGAGGTTGAAGTTGAAGCCGTCACCCCTGCCGCTTTCTTCTTGGCCGCCGCCGAGACGACCGAATCCGGGGTCGGCTGTGCACTAAGGCACAAAGGGGTGGAATTGGGGACCCGGTACGTCTTCTCATAGCTATCCCTCTTGGCAGGCGTCGTGGACGGGTTCTTTAGGACAGCAAGTCCCTCATCCCAGGTGTCATCAAGCAACAGCACCGCAAGGACCGTCTTCCTCTTGGCCTCGCGTCGTTGATAAAGGAAGCCTTCCTTCATCTGTTCCTCGGGGCAGAGCTGGAAAAGCTTGGATGCCCTGGCAATCATGGCATGGAAGGAGCTAATTTCGTCGGGTAGGGAGGCCCGAGGGGGTGGTGATGGAAGGCCCATCCCGTAGTCACCACCGTCGTCATCCGTCCCCGTCGTGGCCGTATCTGTTCCTCCCTAGGATCATGGGAAGGAGATGAAGGCTGAGCGGGCCGCAAGGGTCCTCCGCTTGTTTGGCGGGCTTCCCGACGGGCCCGGTTCTGCTGGGTCGTCCGTTGAGGGTAGAGGCAACCTCGTCCTTATCTCCATGCATAAGGTTTAGATTGCAATCAAAATGGACACCGAGTTGTCCTGAGGCTCGGGCACTGGTTGCGTCGGGCGCGATGGCTGCTCCTCCTCCACGGGAGCCTCGTCGGCGCCACCATCGCTCTCTTTGTCCGTCACCTCGGGATTCATCCCGTGGGACTGGACCTCCTCAAACCTCTTGTTGCGGCCCTTCACGACTTCAACCAGCTCCTCCTCAGAGGCTGTATTCTAGTCCGTAATGGCCACCCCGCCCCCCTCTTTTTCCACCAGTGTCTTCACAGGGTTTTATTGATGGGCTGATTCCCTCCGCGGTGGCAGGGAAACTCTGGGCCCCGAGGTCGCATCCACTGGTGTAGCCTCCACAGGCTTCGCCAGGGCCGTCACGACTCCCTCGATAGAGGCCTTAGCCGGGTGAATCAAGGCCTTCACCACCTTGGGCGCGCTTGAGGCCTTCACCTTGGGAGGAGGGTCACCGCCTCGCTCCCCCTCGGCTGACTCCTTCGCGATCGACCGGGACTTCTACAGAAGCTTACCCGGGTTCTCGGATTTTCTCTTCCCCGAGCCAGAGCGTTGGCTCGTGGTTGATGGCGTTGATGAAAGTGCACCCTGCCTGGCAGCCAAGGAGCCCGATCCTTCGGCGCTCCCGGTGCCCATGGACTTGCTGTGCTTTGCCTTCTGTTGGGCCCCCGTCACAGGAGCACCCTCAAAGGACTTAGAAGACCGCTCGGACCTCTTCTTCTTCTCACCTGCCGGGCTCTTCCCTTCCAGCCAGTTGGTGAGGCGGATCCGCCGATCCCTCATGGTCTGCTCTGACATGTTCTTGCAAAACACACAGTCCTTATCCACGTGCGTTTTGTCTTCGTGAAGGCAGTAGAGACATCTCGAATGCTCATCCTCCTTGAAAACATTCTGTAATCCGCATCCAGGGCAGTTCCTGAACAGCTTGGATCCGGGCGTCGAGCTTCCCTTGTCCTGGGCCATGTCCACGGGGTAGGCCTCAGATCTTCTGGAATCCTCCGAGAAGCGTAACGTGACGAAAACTTCGCCCTTGAGGGGCGTAGAAAATTCCGAAACCGGTCCCTGTTGATCGGAAGTAGAAACAGTGGAGCTTGAGGCTCGATTGACCGAAAAAATGAGATTAAAACTTTGAAAAAACGCAAAACGCAGTAAAAGCTCGAGAGCTAAGCACGAGGACTCCCAACACTTGAACGTGGGGTAAACATCTGAGGATGGCTGCCCGGGGAGGAGCTTAGGGAGAGGTCAGTCATTGGCTGGGGGCAGTATGCCTCAGAGACCAGTGATTGGTTACTACTAACTAACTTTACTGAGGATTCCCATCCTGTTATCAAACTGAAAAGATAGAAAAGCAGCCCACTGACTCATACTTAAGGACAGAATCAACTTCAAAATTCTCTCCCTTACCCATCAATATTTTTCGATCGACACAAGTTACCTTGTGGACAAACTAAGAAAACACACAAATCAGAAAGACCTACAAGAACCGCCTACAGAGCCTGCTTTGTCGCACCAAGGTTCAAGCACTCAAAAGCTGGAGGATCCGGCTTCACAGTCCGAGCACCGTCACTATGGAACAAGCTTCCCCCTCACTTGAGAGGCGAACCCTCCTACAATGTTTTTAGAAAGCATACCAAAACCCTGCTTTTCAACTAACCTCCTTCCCTACTGCCTCACCACTTCTCCACTGTGTCTGATTGCATTGTAACTAGCGCCTAGATGCCCATGGGCTTTGCACGCTGCTATAAATACACAAATAAATAAAATAAATGAATAAATTCAGTTTGGAAAACACTGTTCACTGAGCATAAATGTGATTTTCTAAAGTTGCCCACCATGTGCTGTTGTGCAAGATTATGCATGGTTTGTTGTGTTGTTGTGGTGTTGTGAAGTATGGTCGGACTGTGGTGCTGTAGAGGTCTGGTTGTGTTAAGTGCAGAGTTTGAAAGGTGTATGCAGAGGATTGAGTTTATTAGTATGGATTGTTGGTGAAAGTCCTGGAGATCCATCCAAGTGCTCCACACTTCCCACCCCAGAAATCCACCCAAGTGCACCACTTCTCTTACCCTAAGAATCCATCCGTGTGCGCCGTCACCCCCTTGGAACCTTCTCCTGAAATTCCACTCAAGTGAAACGCTCCCCCACCCCAGGAATTAATCTAAGTGTGTCACAAACCCCCACCCTGAAAATCCATCAAAGTGCATCACATCCCCCACCCCTGGAATTCACCCAACTGCGCCACAACTCCCACTCCTGGGATCCACCCAAGAGCATTTTCCCTCCTACACCAGGAATCAATCTGAGTGTGTCACACCCCCCACAATGAAAATCCATCTAAGTGCATCACATTTCCTACCCCTGAAATCCACCTAAGTGCGTCATATTCCCTAACCCCGACATTCGTCCAAATGAATCACAATTCCCACCCCTGAATTTTGTCTAAGTGCGTCACATTTTCTGCCCATGAAATTCATCTAACTGCGTCACCAGTGGAAGTTGTGATCTTTGTCTCCACCCTAGTTGCCTTTTCTGAGTTTTACCTTAATTGTAACCTCAGTGGTCATGATTCCTAAGCTTCTCCGGAATTTGTTAAGCTGTAGCCCTATTTTTAGCTAGGTGATGTGTTCACTGGCCTAAGGGGAATTTGCATGGAACGGTAAGCAGTCTTCCTCGATACCCTACGAGCGTTGTTTATTATCTATTGGGGAGGGTCTGGTGCATTCATCTTGTTTACTTATCCTCCCTCACTGGGGGTACGTCTAGATTGAGAGTCTCCCTTCACTGATTTTCCCTACTCCAGTTTCCCTTGAGCCTCCTTCACTGGCCTAATTGTATCGGGCCTACCAGCTTCTCCTGTTTCTTAGTAGTCCTTCTTTAGGAGGCAGAGCGAGGGGGCGTCTCTGTTTAAGGTCTCTCTTCCCAGTCCTATCCCTCATTCCTGTATTGTTTTTGGGCTACTTTGTTTTTTGGTACTTGGCCGGTTATGAGGTCTGAGGGCACCATTCAGCCGGTTTCATTGCATTCAGAGCTGAAGAGGTAGGTTTTAAGAAGGTTTCTGAATTTTGTATGGTCCTCCGTAGTTCATATTTCCCTGGGAATTCCATAGTTTCACGGCTAAGCAGGAGAATGCTGTTCCACCCAGTTTTTCTTTCTCTGTATTGTATTGTTTGGGTTCTAGACAGATGTCGTTGCAGGATCTCAGGGTTCTGGTTGGTTTGCAGATGGAAAGTTTCTTTTGAATACATTCTGCTCCCTGGCCATGATTGTGAAAAAGTGGTAAAAGAAGGAGTGCACTAAAATGAGAATTGGCAAGACTTGAGAAGAAGTTGGAGGAGAATAATGAGAAGTTGAGCCCAGAGGTGGGGACAGAGGCAAAAGTGAGGAGTTTGAATTTATGACGGATGTAGAGGCGGATAGAAATACGTTGAGATGAGAGGGGGGGATGAGGTGGATAGTAAGAAGTTTAAACTAGGGACAGAGGCCGATATGGATGAACTGAGACTAGTGGGGGAGGCAGAAGGGACCATGAGAAGTTGAGACTGCAGGACAAGAGGGGACACAGGCGGATAGTGGGAAGTTGAAACCAGAGGCAGAAGCAGATAAAGGACATTTGAGACTGAAAGGAGGGTGAGAAGGGGCCCGGGAGAATTTGAGAGCAGAGGAGGAGACTGAAGTAGAAGATGAGTTTGTGAAGTCAGCAGGAGAGACAGAGGAGGAAGGACAGTTGGTGAGAGTAACATACATAGGAGACAGAACTGTATCGAGTGTCTTGAACCAGGGGGTGTGATAAAGGTGACAGATAAGATAGAATCTGGACAAAGGGAGAAATCAGGTAATCATTAGGAATAACAAGAGGAAAAGCTGGGCATAGGGAGGAAATGAGCTACAGAGTAAGATACAGAGAGGACCAAGATAGAACAGGTAGGTTCCGTGGGCCTGGGTGGGCCAAGTCAGGCCCAGATGGGCGGAGGAAGAAAGAGCAGGGGACATGGAGCTCAGAACAGACTCAGAGAAGAGGAGGGACAGGGAGAAAGAAAAGGCCTTGGTGTGGTCCTGATGGGTGAGGGAACTTCCTCTGTGGTTTTGCCAACTGCACCTCAACACACCTGCAATACCAGAGCTGGAGTTGGACAGTGGCCTGCTGGAGAAACTTCACCTATATTTCTCCCTCCCAGAAGAGACACAGAACAGCCTGGCCTGGAGAAACTGAACAGGTTCAGGAAAACCTAAAGCCTGGGCGTGAGAGTTTCACCTTTTGTTATTGGACTTTCTTATGGTGTAAAATAACTGACACGGTTCGAGGAGTCCTGGGGAAATCTACAGCATGCAAGAGAAGACTGTGCCCTCTCTCTTTTGAGAGGGGAAATTAATTAAGAGACGGGGATCAGAGTCCATCCCGGAAGATGGGGAACCAAGTGCTGGAGACCCTTTGATTTTATAACCCGTGGAGGGTAAGAAGGACACAGATACTTTATTGATATTTCAACTCGTTTGTTTATTAAATGATAAAAAAAAAGGCCTACATTTGCAGGCGTTCACTGCCTATATAAATGACTAAGGTGCTTGTCCGTCGTCAGGAAGTCTGCTGTCCAAATAAATAAATCCTAACTGACCCTACTGCTCTTCAAACAAACTTAGGTATGATATGATATGATATGATATGGCATTTATAACGCGCCTGTACACAAGTGTTTCCCTTCTCCTGATTGTATTTTCTAGCAATGTTTCTTCTTTGCTTCTGACTTCTTATTAGTTGATTAGTTTTAAATAGCCTCTAGTCACCTTCTGTACACGTTCTTGTAACTCTTTCACAAGTTCTTTGGGTTTTCCCTCCTCCTTAGGGATCGTTTTCCAGGAATCCCTTTGGGGGTTATTACAAGTTTTTCGGTATCCCGCTGGTAATTCTGGCGAGATACCAGCAAACTGACCCTACGGGTACTGGTGCCTGATATCCCGGAATTTCCAGGATATTACAGGTGCCGGAAAGGGTGGTAAATCCATGGAGGCGATTACCGGAATTACCAGCACCGGTAATGCCGGTGCCAGTAATTCTGGCATTTATTTGTCAATGGGGTCCTGATTTTCCTACAGCTTTTGACTAGAGGTAAATCACTGCCCCACCGGTAAACTTATGTTTTGCCTGTCCGGGACAATTGCTGGTGCCAGAATTACCGGCAATTTTACCTGCTATTTTCCTAAACATGTAATGACCCTATCCTTTCCCCCACAGTGATGTGCCATTTATACTTCTGTAGCATATACTGTGACATGCTTTCTTGGTAGTTAATGTTCCACCTCTCCTGGGGTGACTTGGTTTGTGTATTTTTCTCTTATGGGCTTCACTTGCCCTCCCTTCAAAGATTCTCCTTTTGGTTTGCAGTCTCTGCCTTTTAACGTATGTGGTATTTTCCCCTCTTCCCAGGGTATTTGTGTCCCAGCCTGAATAATCCCTTTTGCAGCTTTTATCGTGATCGCTCTTTCTCATTATTACAATTCCATTTTGTGGACTTTAATTTCACTGTCTCATCAATTCCACTGGGACCAGTTCCTCGTATTTCATAATGATTCCCTGGCCACCTCCCAGTTCTCCCGTTCTTCCTCTTACCATTGGATGCTGCGGGGGGAAAGTCTCCCGGGTCTGTGTTCACTCGGGTTGTCTTCGGTCGTTCGCCTTCTCTGCGTTTTTGTCTTCTCTGACGTCCCACTCTGGGTGTTCCCCTAAGGTGCTACTGGGTAACACTGTGGGTATCTGGACGGTTCGCTGACTTCCCAGAGGAGTGTTTACGGTGTTGTTTTATGGGCGCACTGCACACCATGAAGTTGTTGTGGTCACGCCACCACCGTCTGCTCCTTGGTTCCTCTTTCCGTATGGACACTGGGCTCTGTTGGGAAGGTGATAGGTTGGGGGAAACTAACACATTTCCAGTATCAGAGTCAGTAAGGATCACGGACAAAGTAACAAGGGTATCTGCACTATGGTCTATTTTCCATTCCGTGAGCAGGTAGACTTGAGTTGTCCGACGTTTATTGGATTTGGATATAAGATAATTCAAGAAACCTTTTTTTCCAAGATTTCTGAGGAACCATACTACTTGGAGATCATCTTATTCTCCAACATGGGAAGGAGACTTAAGACTGACTGTCCGACCGATAAGGAGCAGGGTATCGTATGCCTATTATATTCTTGGGCTTGTCCCAGATGTTTTTTTGCAAATTCTCGTACCGCCACCATCTCTTTCATCCCAAGTTTTTGAGCATGTCTAAGACATCCCAGGATTCTCTCCCATAGAATAGCTCAAATGGGGAAAATCCTAGTGAAGCTTGTGGGGTCTTCCAGACTGATAATAATGCCCAGGGTATCATGTCATCCTAGTTGTTCCCATTGGTTCCTACCAATGTTTGCAATATTCTTTTAAACATTTAATAGAAAGAAACGTTTTACTAAACTATCGGTCTGGGGATGGTAGACCGGCGTTCTTAAAGGTTTTAATATTCAGCAACTCTTTTACCTCTTGCATTAAGCAAGACATGAAGGAGGTGCGCTGGTCCCTAAGGCTCTCCTTGGAAATCCTACTCTCGATAAGAATGGTAACAAATGTTTTAATATTTGTTGTGTGGTGTTATTACACAAGGTAAAGTCTTCGGAATACCGAGTGGCATAATCCATGATGACCAGGTTTAAATGATTTCCCAATTTAGACATTTCTAGTGGGCCTACTGTGTCCATTATTATATGCAAGAATGGGACGTTGATTATGGGTAACGGTTTTAAAGAGGTGTATCGGAAATGGAGTGGTCGCAGGTTTCAGACAGATCTCACAGGTCAGAACAAAGTTTTTGACATCGGCAAAAACTCCTGGACAATATAACCTGGGTGTTATCTAACTTTGGGTTTTTCTCACCCCTTGAAGAGCCGCTGTCAGATGTGAGTGTACGAACGCCAAATTAATTAGTCTATGGCTTCGAGGAACAACTAGCTGCGTCCGACATACTGCCTCTGTTACATCCGCACTCTACAACAATCCCTTTTTTATAAAAAAGTTGAGACTTGCCTGACCCTGTCCCGCTTTCTCAGTGGTTACCCTAGTAAAGGCCTCAGTGAGGACTGGATCATTCCTCTGGGCAAAGGGCAGATCAGATAAGGGAGCAACATCTTCTGTCTCTTCCTGGTGAATCTCCACTATGTGGAGGTGTGCCTCTCCGAATCCTCTTGATCTTTTCTCAGTTTGTTTTTGTGTTCCTACCTCTTGGGGTTCGAGGAACATGTTTTTTTCAAATATCCCTTTGGCAACCTCCTCTCCCTCTTTTACTGTATATAGGTTGTTTCTGTGGTTGTGTGGAAGAATTTTAAATTGATTTTCCCTCTGAAGTCAGGGTCAATGACTCCGGCCATAACATCCAACCCATATCTCCAAGACAAGCCTGATTTTGAGGCTAGTCTAATATAGGTGCCTTTGGGAGACACAAACATAAGGCCGGTGGGAATCAGGTGTCTTTCCCCAAGTCCTGTGCTCTGGCTACTGTAAGGGATTTGGCATTGGGACTCAGTTTTGTAAATAGGATGGGTCCCCAACTTCTATCAATTGGTGTGCATCCTAATACTGACACCATATGTGTAGGGTGAGAAGAAGGACACAGGCACTTTTTAAAAAACATTTCCACTCATTTATTTATTAAATGATAAAAAAGCCCTAACTTTTTCTATTGCTATGTGGGTGTTTACTGCCAACATAAATAACTAAGGTACTTATCCGTCATCAGGAAGTTAAACGGAAAAAAAGTCCACTGTCCAAAATAATTGAATCCTAACTGACCCTGTCACTATTCTAACAAACTACGGTCAGGAGGATGTCTCCCTTCTCCTGATTGTCTTTTCTCTTAAGGTGTCTCCTTTGATTCAAACTTCTTATTAGAAGATTAATTTCAAATAGTCTCTTGTCACTTTCTGTACAAGGCCATTTAACCCTTTCACAAGTTGTTTGGGTGTTCCTTCCTCCTTATGGATTTTTTTCTAGGAATCTCATTTAACTCTCTGGCATATCTTTTTCTCCACAGCTGTGTGCCTTTTATACTTCTATAACATATACTGTGACATGTTTTCTTGGTAGTTAACGTTCCCCCTCTGCTGGGGTGACTTGGTTTGTGTATCATTTCTCTTCATAGAATTCTCCTTCTGGTTTACAGTCTCTGCCTTTCAACATATCTGGTATTTACCCCTCTTTCCAGGGTATTTGTGTCCCAGTCTTGATAATCTCTTTTTCTTCTTTTATCATGATTCGCTCTCTCTCTTTATTAAAGTTCCATTTTGTGGACTTTAATTTCACAGTCTCATCAATTCCACTGAGACTTGGTACTTGTATTTCATGATGATTCCCTGGCAGCTTCCCGGTTCTCCCATTCTCCTTGTTAACTTGGATGCTGTGGGGGGAACGTCTCCGGTGCCTCTGTTTGCTCGGGTTATCTTCGTTCATTCGCCTTCTCAGTGTTCTTGTATTCGCCCATGTCCTGCTCTTGGTGTTCTCTTTCTGTGCAACCAGGTAATGGTTTCGGCATTGTTGTATAGGTACAATGCCCACCATGAAGTTGTTGTGGTCACGCCACTACCGTCTTCTCCTCGCTTCCTCTCTCTCCATATGGTTGCTGGGCATCCAGCGTTCTGCTCTTGCTCTCATAGCAGTTCCGAACATTGCAGGCTCCTTGGCTCTCCTTGGCTCTGCCTCTCTCAGGTGTTATGCTGCCTGGGGACTTCCCCTGCTTGCATATGTGTCTCACTGCCTCGCCTCACGTGTGCTGATCTTTCAGTCTCCTCTGCTCAGTTGAATGGAGGTCTCTATTTTAAGAGAGATATCCCCTTTCTTGTTTGTAACAGCATATTATAGTTGTGTCTTCAGCCAAGTCTCTGTATTTTATACTGTTCATTACCTCTGATAGTCCCATGTATGCCACCATGGGGAATGACTTAGGGAGTTCCTCACAGGAATTATATGATATGATATGGCATTTATAACGTGCCTATACACAAGTGTTTCAAGACATGATGTTGCAAGGGAGGGGGAACAGAGGGAAGACAGAGATAGCGATCTTACTAGACCAGGTGACATTGAGATCTAGCAAGTGCAGGGAAAGGGGGAGGGGTAAAGTGCAGTAGATGGGATCGACAGTAAGAAATACATAGAATAAATAAAAGCTATAAGTAAAAAAGTGCAGCCAGCTGGTGGCAAGTGCTGGTAGGGGACGGTAGGGATACAGAAAACAGTCCCCAAGCGCGGGGTTGCCAGGGAGGCACTGCAGGTGTGTAATGGGTGGGAGAGGGGACCTGGCCCGAGATCAGAGGGTGGCCCGGTGATCAGCACAGTTTCAGTTTCAATCAGGGGTTCAGCAGAGGTGAGGAGAAGAGAAAGCAGAAGCAAAGAGGAAGGTTTTAAGGTGCTTCCGGAACTGGAGATGGTTCTCCTCAAGTTTCAGGGAGGCAGGGAGGCTGTTCCAGAGGGAGGCCCCAGCCGAAGACAGTGATCTACGACCAACTTGTTGCTTGGAGAAGCGACTGACCCTGAGTGAGTTGGAGGCAGATGAGCAAAGAGCTTCAGAAGGAAGATATTGAAAGGGAGTCCTTGTATCATAAGGGGGAGTGTTTCCAAGTGAGGTCCCACTGGCCAAGACTCCTAGGGAGGGTCTTGCAAAGCGTGCTCACCTCCGGAGCATCAAAGGAGGAGGCTCCCTCGTAGGAAGAAGGGACACATTCCCTCGATTTGTCACAAACCTCACTCTTTTATGATTAGTCCTATACTCTAGGATGATTTGTTTTAAAGTTTTGTACATAAAATACACGTATCAAACATGCCAGCTCTGAATCACAGTGAGGCACTTTTTTTTAAAACTCAGCACTGATTCTTTCTCAACCTTAAACATACTATTACTATATAGACCACCCATGTTGACTCGTTTGTTTCGAGGAACAGTTATTGGCATTTTTGGGAAATGTATGTAAACAACACTCTGCCACCATCATCATGGGTGATTTCAATCTCTGGTCAAATGACCCCACTGACTCCGAGGCATTGTCATTATGGGAGTCTTTTCACACCTTAGACTTTCTTCAACATGTGAAGGTATCCACCCATATGGGGGTAACACCCTTGACTGGGTTTTATCTAAAAACCTAACCATCTCGCATACCTCTGTTGAAAAATGCATCTGATCGGACCATTACTTTGTTCTCTTTGACATTGATTACAAGACCCCATTAACCTGCACCTCACAGTGCTCTCTACCTCGCAATCTCCGCCGGAAAGCCACCCACCAAGCCTTTTGTTCACTGGTTTCCCCCCTGTTTGTGTTTATTATTATTATTTTTTCTAATTCCCGGCCTAAAGAGATTTTTTCAATTCTACAGGATTTGAAAGGAAGTAACACCACCTCCTCTACACCTGTAGACAACATTTGGTGCCAACGTATCCACGATGGCTTCTTAGACAAAACCCACAAACAACAGGAAAACAAATGTGACCAAGTGAAACTCTTGTCTGTTTCTACAGACCCCAGCACTAGCACGGCTGAAACATCTGCCCCTGATTTTGCATCTTTTACCTTCAGTAGAGGAGGTCATGGAGTTAGTTCACAAACTGAAACCCACCTCCTGTAAAGGTGACATATTTCCTGCATCTCTGTTTGTGGAGTTCATCTCCACATTACCTCCCTGGGTCACACGATTTATAAACCGCTCCTTCCAAGAGGCCTGCGTACCTGAGAATATCAAGGAGGCTTGGGTCACGCCACTATTGAAAAAAGACAATCTTGATCCAGCTGAAGTTGGCAGCTATCGACTTTAACTAATGTTCCTTTCATTCTTAAAATCCTGGAAAAAAAAATGGCATACGTGCAGTAGCAGGCATTTCTAGAAAGCCAGGACACACCAGCTGTCCAGCAATCATGGGACTGAGATAGCTCTACTGGACTTGAAGTCCCGCATTGCAGGCCTTATTGAAGGAGGAAACACAGCACTGCTTCTGCTTCTAGATCTATCCGCCGCCTTTGATCTTGTTGATCATCGGCTTTTGGCGGATAGGCTATCTACTCCCTCAGCCACAGTATGGTTTAAATCATGTTTAGGCCCAAGAAGCATAAATGTTGCTAAGGACAGTGCATACTCTAACAGTTCTGTTCTTAAGTGCGGGGTGCCTGCCTCAGGGGTCATGCTTGTCATCAGTGTTGTGTAATGTTCACTCAACACACCTGTGTGATCTTCTGTCTACCATGGGTGTCTATTTTACGAATGATGCCGATGACACACAGATTGTTCTGGGGTTATCTGGGGTGTACATCGATGACTATGAGCGCATTAGCAACATTTTTACCGAGATTCAAAAATGGATGGCCATGAATTCATTCACTTGCACTCAACAACTCAAAGACCGAGCTTCTTATCCTGGACACCCAACAAAAGCCAAAAAAAGCTTGACTCAAAGGACTCTAGGACCCTTATTCACAGAGGGCTTTCCAATGGGGGTTTGCCATTGTAAAACACGTCTGTGAATTAGGCCCTTGGTGTTTTGTTTGATCCCCAACCATCTTTCAATCGTCAGGTTAGCGACCTTAAATCATCCTGTTGCTACTACACCCAACTACTTCGGCATATTCGCCCCTTCCTGTCTGACGCTAATCTTGCCATGATAGCAGCTGCTCTCATAATCTGCAAACTGGATTACTGCAACAGCCTATTAATAGGCACCTCACACACTAATCTCAAACAAATAGCAGGTAATTCAGAATGGCGCTGTACGTGCTGCTTGTGGTCTCAAGTGCAAAGCACATGCCACGGAAGCCAGAAGGAGCCTACACTGGCTTCTTATCCAACACAGGTTAGAGTATAAGGGCTTGGTCGTAGTGTTCAAGTGCCTTCACGAAGAAGCTCCATCCTAGCTGACAACCAGACGCACTTTGCGTTCCAATGACACTGTCCCCCTGACACAACCACGCATTACCTTGAAGAGTTGATGGCGATTCGACTGCTCTTTCTAAGAAGCATTTGAAAACCTTTCTCTTTGACGCTAGCTGAGTGACCCAAAACCATTCTTTGAACACCCTAAACAAGCCCTCTTTTCACACTACCCTCCTTTTTTTGCAGCTAGGCTTGTTCTCAGTGGAGCTTTCTTGGTAAGCGCCCTGAGGGCTAGGTGTTAGTAGCGCTATAGAAAAGCTCAGATGGACGGATATTCATATTTCAGATCCTGGTCTTGGCTGGTGCTTTAATTGTCGCACCCTCTGCTCTGATATGTTACTGAACATGTTTTCCCCGGTACCGCCATTCACACGTTTTTGAAGTGGGGAATGCATCTTCAGATGGCTGAGATAGAATGATGTGGAGGTTGGGCGACATTGAAGGACTGTGCATTCTACTATCTTGAATAATACTTTCATTTGGTCCTAAGAAAAGGGTTTAGAAACAGACACATTTAGAATATGGATTATTGAAAGGGGCTGACATCAAACCGTAGGAGCTCTACAGGATACTTGAAGTCTACGCTCTACATCGCTGAGCTAATGAGCTAATGTCCTGATTATGATTGGAAATGTGCACCTTTGATGGCTCTGGGGAATACGCTGGGATATCTGAAGGAAGGTGTGCTATTTTGCATTCAGAAAATGAGACATGAAGGTTTTAAAATTATTTTTTAGGTTTGGAGTTGGTTGAAGGGATGCCATGTCATGCATGTCTGCACGGCCAATGAGATTATGCCCACCATTGCTACTGGGCCATGTAAGGCCAATGTGATTTCTATGCCCACCATTGCTACTGGGCCATTTATTTATTTATATTTATATAGCGTGCAGACAGCCCAGGGGCATTGTGGCGCTGTTACTTGCAGGAGCTTAGTTACAGGGGGTACAGGATTGGTAGCAGTCGTTGGCACATTATGATTGCTACAAACAGATTAGTCATTACAGCTCATGCATCTTCGGTTATTACATTACAGACAGTTGATTGGCGAACATGGTGCTGCGAGAGACCTTATGTGAAGAGGATGGTTTTCATAGCTTTCCGGAAGGCAATGAGGGAAGGCTCACCTCGGATTGTGGGAGGTAAGGCATTCCAGTGTGATGGTGCGAGATAAGGGAAGCTGGAACCTCCAGCTCTGGCTCTTTTTACTAGTGGCACACAGAGCATGTTGGTATATGGTGACCTGGTTGGCCTTGTGGAGGAGACGGTTTGGATTCTTTGTGAGAGGTAGACCGGGGCGGTGAGGTGGATGCACTTTTGGGTCAGTATCAGAGCTTTGAAGACGATTCTTTCCTTTATTGGGCTAAATTTCATGCAAGGCCAATCTGATTATGCCCACCATTGCTACTGGGCCATGTAGAGCCAATTTGATTGCTATGCCCACCATTGCTACTGGGCCATGTAAGGCCAATGTGACTGCTATGCCCACCATTACTACTGGGCCATGTAATGCCAATGTGATTATGCCCACCATTGCTACTAGGCCATGTAAGGCCAATGTGATTTCTATGCCCACCATTGCTACTGGGCCATTTATTTATTTATATTTATATAGCGTGCAGACAGCCCAGGGGCATTGTGGCGCTGTTACTTGCAGGAGCTTAGTTACAGGGGGTACAGGATTGGTAGCAGTCGTTGGCACATTATGATTGCTACAAACAGATTAGTCATTACAGCTCATGCATCTTTGGTTATTACATTACAGACAGTTGATTGGCGAACATGGTGCTGCGAGAGACCTTATGTGAAGAGGATGGTTTTCATAGCTTTCCGGAAGGCAATGAGGGAGGGCTCACCTCGGATTGTGTGAGGTAAGGCATTCCAGTGTGATGGTGCGAGATAAGGGAAGCTGGAACCTCCAGCTCTGGCTCTTTTTACTAGTGGCACACAGAGCATGTTGGTATATGGTGACCTGGTTGGCCTTGTGGAGGAGACGGGTTGGATTCTTTGTGAGAGGTAGACCGGGGCGGTGAGGTGGATGCACTTTTGGGTCAGTATCAGAGCTTTGAAGACGATTCTTTCCTTTATTGGTAGCCAATGGGCTAAATTTCATGCAAGGCCAATGTGATTATGCCCACCATTGCTACTGGGCCATGTAGAGCCAATTTGATTGCTATGCCCACCATTGCTACTGGGCCATGTAAGGTCAATGTGACTGCTATGCCCACCATTGCTACTGGGCCATGTAATGCCAATGTGATTATGCCCACCATTGCTACTAGGCCATGTAAGGCCAATGTGATTTCTATGCCCACCATTGCTACTGGGCCATGTAAGGCCAATGTGACTGCTATGCCCACCATTGCTACTGGGCCATGTAAGGCCAATGTGATTTCTATGCCCACCATTGCTACTGGGCCATGTAAGGCCAATGTGACTGCTATGCCCACCATTGCTACTGGGCCATGTAAGGCCAATGTGATTTCTATGCCCACCATTGCTACGCCATGTATTGCGAATATTGCCACTGTACCGAACACCCTCACCAGTTCCACTACCACCACAACGCCCCCCTACTATGTGTACTGATCAACGCTCGATCCATACCAGCTCACACCCTAGATGTGCACGACCTAATCATGAACAACAACCTTGACCTTCTCTTCCTCAGTCAGACCTAGATCAATGCCACATCAGGCCCAGATCAGGCCCAGCCCTCACACTTGTCATTCCAGATGGCTACCTGATCTACAGGCAAGACCGCTCCTCTCAAGAGAGGCGGCGGGGTAGCTGGTATCGCCAAAGAAAACCTCGCTATCAGAGAAATTCAAGGGGACCTTGGACTACCTTCGGCTCAAGCTAAATCTCTCTCCTAATTGCACTATGGCCTTCCACGTGGTATACCGCCCCCTTGGCCCTGCCACTGACTTTCAAGATGCCCTGACTCGTTCACTCTCGGACCACCTAAAAAAATCCTCAAAAGTTATACTCCTAGGTGACCTCAACTTGGGGCTTAATGACCTCAATGACTCCCACGCCTCTGCCCTCAGGAAAGCACTCGACACCCTTGGGTTCTCACAAGTCATTTCAGACCCACCCACTCTAAAGGCTGTACGCTAGATTGGGTCTCTCACCATAACTGCACCGTCCTTGTTAAAGAGACCACGCCGGTTCCATGGTCTGACCACCTATGCATCCGATTTGACATCTCCACCTCTTTTGGACCCCGTAAACCGACTGTCCCTCTCCCTGCTGCATTAACGAGAAGCTCTCGCCAGGTCACAAAGGAGAATCTCACCCAACACCTCCAGGTTCCTGCAGTGCTGCCCCCCTTCTCCAATGACCCTGAGGTACTGGCCAACACCTTCAAAGCTACCATCACAACAGCAATTGACGCTGTAGCTCCCCTCACCCTCAAAAAAGCTAAGCAAGTTAAACACGCCAACGCCTGGTATACCCAAGATCTATCTCTGCTAAGATCCAAAAAAGGGTGGCACTAAATACCTGGAAAAACAACCCCAATGACACCACCAAAGCTGCCTTCAAGGCAATGTCCATTGAATATAAAACCGCCATCATCAAGGCTAAAGCCTCCTCATTTAACTCCAGAATAACAAATGCCAAATCCGGTACCAAAGAAATCTTTGCCATTTTCAGAGAACTAGAGACTCCTGCCTCTCCACTCCCCACCCTCTTAAAAGACACAGCCTGGTGCAACTCTATTCAATCTGCCATGCTGACGAAGCTTGACACACTACAGGGGAAGATCCTTGCTCTCCAACAGGCCATATGTAACCTGATAGCAAAAAGCCATCACTGTTCATCTCCTGCCACCAACACCATGCCTTCCCCTATCTTTGACAATAGCAGAAGTCACCGCCCTCATTAATTCCATTAAACCCTCCAATTGCAAAGGGGACGCCTGCCCAGCTCAGGTCATCAATGACTGTGCCCCCTCCCTTACCCCCCTTATCACTGCCTTTATTAACGCCTCTTTCCAATCCGGCCATGTCCCCACTGGACTCAAGGAAGCCTGGGTTCACCCACTCCTAAAAAAGCCTTCCCTAGACCCTCTGATCCCAGGCAACTACAGGCCCATCACCATTTCTTCTAAAAATACTTGACAAGGCAGCTTACGTGCAAGTACAAAAATGATTGGAGTACAACCACCTTCTGGGTCTCTGGCAATCAGCGTTCCGGCCGAGGCACGGTACTGAAACTGCCCTCCTTGATCTTAAAAACCAGATGGATGACATAAGAGATGCTGATAAACCCGCACTACTTCTCCTTCTGGACCTCTCTGCTGCCTTTGATTTGGTGGACCATAAGACCCTCTGCCACCATCTCTCCACTGCAGCTAATTAATTTCTCCCCCAGTGCTTGTAAATGGATCACCTCCTTCTTGCAAGGAAGAGCAATGAAGGTCTTCTCCGACCTTGAACAGCTGACCCAAGCATCATCCAATGTGGGCTCCCACAAGCGTTGTGCATCGCACCTACCCTCTACAACCTCTACACGAGGCCCCTGTTCAAAATTCTGGATGCACTGGGCATCTCATACACAAATTATGCTGATGACACCCAAGTGCTTATCCTCCTCTCGGGCGATTACATGTCTGACCTGAACACCCTCAACACCATTTACTCAATGATCCAATCATGGATGGCGGAAAACTGGCTCAACAGCGAGAAAACCAAACTTCTGCTGATCGGATCCCCCTCCACCCTTGGCAAGCTGGACAAGCAATACAGCTCATTCATCGTAGACAACATCCCCATCACTTTCTCTCCAGCAGTCAAGACCCTTGGTGTCTACCTTGATCCCAACCTTACCAAGACCAGGCAGGTTAATGCCAGTGCATCAACCTCAGCCTATCATTCCAAACTTCTTAATGCAGTAAGAGCTTTCTCGTCCCAACAAAATTGCCTCACCATCGCCAGAGCAATAATAGGCTCAAGATTGGACGACTGCAATGCCCTTCTCATAGGTACTTCCAGCTAAAATCTTGCTAAACTCAAGCTGGTCCAAAACAACACCCTCGAGGCAGCCACAGGCGTATCTCATAGGGACCACAATCTGAGCTCAGACGACAGGTCCACTGGCTACCCGTTAAAGAATCATCTTTAAAACTCTTGCTCTGACCCACAGGTGCCTCCACGGCTTACCCCCCTTACCTTGCCCATAGGTTCTCCCAACCTGCTGCTTCCAGACCTCCAAGATCCGCATACTCCAACACTTTAATCGTACCCAGGACACGCAGAGTCCGCGCTGGTGGTTCCAGCTTCCCTGCCATGGCTGCCACCACCTGGAACGCCCTCCCATGCTTCCTTTCACAAAGCCATCAAAACCAGCCTGTTTGTGTAACCTGCCTGTACCTGTAGTCACTCTTTGGGTGGCCAAGTATCTATCTGTGTAATCATGTGCCGTAGCTATGAATGTTCTTGGGAGGCTTCACTGTAACCCTTTAAGTATGCCCTCGTTCTGAGCGCCTCGATGGCCGTGGACAATAGTGCGCTTTACAAATACAAATAAATAAAATAAATATTAAGTTCTCACATCGGAATTGGAGTTTGTTGTTCTGGCTAAGCACTGGCAAGCTGAGGACAGCAAACAATCAAACCAGAAGGTTTTGTAGGTATTATGGGATTTGGGGCCTGTACATAATATTAATACCCTGGGATGTCTTGTGTTGGGCATGAGTTTATCAGGATCCACGTGAGGATTACAGAGAAGGGGTGATTGACTCCTTGCAGCCTAGCCCATTAGGATTCCTGCTGATCTTTAGGAGCAAGACTGATATTCATGGTGCCCAGTGGTCTTTGTCAACCACCCTTTGCATCAAGGATCCCTGGGCACCCTCTATGTGTCTGGATGACTGCGAGGTATTGCGGGGTATCTGCAGTGTTGCATCGATCCTTGTGGACCCTAGGTGGTCCTGTGGGTTCTAGTTTTATTTATTTCTATACCCATGCATACGTGTCTCGTGTGCTCTGTTCTTGCTATAAACCCCAGAAAGCCCTACATGCTTAGCCATTTAATCCCCACCTTGTGTATTCTTTCCCGTCCCAGTGTTGTCCTGCTCTCTACGCAGTCGTGTGTTCTGGGTCTTTAGAGTTTCATGATAACAGAACAATATATTTTAGTGGGAAGGAAGATAAAGTGATTTGCTGTGGTTTGATCCGTAATAATTCTATGTATCAATGCACCGTTTCAGTCACCACACTTTTCAGATGTTTCTGACTGACATGGAGATAATCCTAATATTGGCAAAGTTTTAGAGTGTGAACATTTCCTGACACACACCTTCTTACCTGGAGTGTTCTGAGCTGTGGAAATTACTTGCTGCCCCAAATCCTACGGTGAGATTTTGTGGTGGAGGTTTGCGATCTTTGATGGCGCTTTCATCCCCTGCACTGTACTCATTAAAGTTCTGGTACTGGAGAGTTCCAGGAAAGAGGTCATATTTATTAGAAGGGTTTATCTGCGATAAAGTTTCTGGTGAAATGTGGTTCATTTGTTTCTGATTGTTCACTTCTGGTTTGCTTATTTGTGGCAGTACTTTCATCCGATTTATCCCTGTAGAGTTATTCGTGTTTGACGGTTCCAGAGGGGCTTCAGAGACATCAGAATTAATGGCAAAGTATGGGGCGTTGACTCCACCTGGGGGCAGTCCTGCCGGCTTTCCTGGGGCGAGTATAATATTTCCACCAAGTGGCATCTGTCTCCTGACTGTAGTGAATTCTTTGTGCCTTCCGGGCTTTCTTTGACCAGATTCCACATTTTTGGTTTTACGTTCCTGCAAAACAGATTATTAAAAAAATTATATGTGCAGGGTTAACAAGCAAAATGAATCGGTCAACATTAATATGAGGCACAAAATAAATATATTTCACAGAGACATACATCTGATTCCAACCTCCCTCAACGTAGAGGAAACAACCTCTACCATGAGGTGGGGTGTGCGTTCATCATCCACCACTTGTGTACACATATCGTCCTCCTGTGATCGCGGTCTACTGCGTGCGTGTGTGTGTGTGCATGTGTGTAGTGTGAGAAACCAGAAGGTGTCTCACCCACTAGTCCTCAGGGATCTGTCATTCAGGTGGCCAAGACACGGCCATCGCTTTTGGATCCAGTTCCTGGGGGTAGGCCAGTCCAGGAGGATCAACTGGGTGAGGGATCTTTGGGAAGTGGGAGTGGGACACCGGATGGTGAGACGCTGTATCCTCTTCCCTGTAACACCTTTACCCCATCCTACCAGGTAGGATACTTAGGAACTCTCCCTCTCCCCCCTTTAACAACACAAACACTTTCACACAGACAGCTCACTATGGGAGAAAAAGGACTAACACCTGAGCAATATACCTGACGTATCCCAATACAATGGTCAGGAGAGGTCAGGCAATTACTGACCATCACACACACCTGACTTCCATTAAGCTTCCCTGCGCGGATAAAAGGCAGAGCAGGAGGGCACACTCAGAGAGGCAAAGCACACGAGGAAATAGCAGTTTCGAGATGACAGCTGAACGAGAGAAGAAAGATGGCAAAACAGGAGGAGATTGTAAGGAAGGAAATTCCATTGACCTTTCTGACAACAAACTGCTACTTTCAAAAGCCCTCGAGATTAGAAAGCGTAAAACCAGAAAACCAGGCTGAAGAATCCTGTATTGTGTGTCAGAGATACCCATGGCCCTCCTGCTTCAATAATCAAGGCAGGGAGAAGCAGCAGCCGCCGTGGTACCATCCTTGACTCCAGTGTCAGTGAAATCAAAACAGCTTCTGAGTTGGGGAGACCGATACAAGATCGGTCTGTGTTTAAGCCAAGGTTGCTAACAGCAACATTGTGTTGGGAGCACTAGAACGGACATTGTTAAAACGCATGTGATAAAAGACGCAAGTAAAGTTGAACTGCTGATGAGTGATTGAACTGTAAAATCAAGACAAGATACCTTTGACAGAGTGGCCGGCACTGCGTGGATGCTCAATCGAAGGTCTCTGTAAGGTCTCCATCTGAAGTGGCAGAAGTGAAAGTTAAAAAGAGTTATATTAAGAAGAGGACAAAGAATTGTGAATCGAAGTGGTCCTGCGATGGGTTGAGCAAAATCCGGCGCACAGTCTAAAGTCTTTGATTTTGAGGAAGTAAAGAAAGTTTGGAAAATGAGATAATTATGGTGCAAACCTGGCGGAGGGAGACCAATTGAAGGTTTTTGTGTTCAAGTAGATAAACGTGGTCCGAGCCCGGCGGAGGGAGACCAATTGAAGGTTTTGTGTTAAAGTAAGTGGGTCTGAGCCCGGCAGAAGGAGACCCGGGGTGAACAGTGAATCACCTGAGAAGTTGTACATGTGCAATCCTGAGGAGAAAGGAACTTAATGAGATAAACCTGGTCCGAGCCCAGCTGAGAGAGACCTATTAAAGGTTTTATGTTAAAGTGGGTCTGAGCCTGGCGGAGGGGAACCCAGGGTCAACAATAAATCACCCCGAGAAGTTGTACTTGTGAAATCCTGAGGAAAAAAACAACTTTAATGTTTTTTGTGTCGCATCAGGCCCTCTGAAATTAAAAACTTTGAATGACAAAGAGACTTTGGCGCAGAAGGCCCTGATGCTCAGGTTTTGAACTGCATTCTCGTGCTAGAGAAGCCAGAGACTCTGTAAGTTTGAGTGTGCCGCCTTGTCCCATGTTGAAAACGTGGGGAATGGAAGCCAACGGCTCAAATATTCTGACATATCATTTCTTGAACACTTTCTTTTGCATAACATTGTTTCCCACACTGTTTGCATTTAGAAGTAAGGATTGGCAAAAGGTTTATTAGTATAGGCCCTTTTATTTTGCCAAGACACCACTAGGACTGCATTATTATTATTTGATGGTCGTAGCTTGCTCCCATCTGTAGATTTAGTGTTAGATAGGCGTTTTTGAAACCTGATTGAAGTTCAATAAACATCCTCGAACTGTGAATACTTGTGTCTATGTTCTGTTTGATACCAGGCCTTCCTTACAGAAGACTATCCTGAAGGATGTACACACTTGAAATGGAATGAAACACGGTGGAGGTAGTGAGATAATGGTTCCATACTGTAAGGTTACCACAAAGAAAGGAGTGAACATAATTGACTAAAAACCTCACAAAATCCAAAATAGGAATCGGTTTTGTAAACTGAGAGGCACCCTTGAAATTCCATGACCTGTGTGGAGTGTTGGTATCTCTTGGTAAGCTGAGCTAGGATGCAGCCAGTCCAATCCTGTGTGCATTGATCCTGTGTGCATTGATCCTGTGTGCATTGATGCAGCCTTTGAACTAGAGGCATTTGGAAGCACGATCTGAAAGGTTCCCAAAAACTATATTACCCAGATACACGTACCTTTTTCACCCAACAGAGGCAGTATAATGGTGTCAATTTCCTCTGCTTTGTCTGCAGTGAATGGTCAGTGGGCAAGAAAGGGCACCTAGGGGTGTAGGGACTGAATTTCCAGAGCCAGACTCGCACTGACTGAACATCTGCAGGGAATCAATGACACTTTCACACTCTGAATAGGTCTGTGAGTAGTAGCCGGGTAGAGCCACCATTACCCAGGAGGCTCCTAAGTACCACCCAGGGCATTATGTTCACCATTACCCATTACCCAGATCAGTGAGTGACAACTGGGTCATTTCCCCCATATTACTCAGGCCTGTGAGTACCACCCAAGTCATTTCATCCACCGTTACCCAGGTCGGTGAGCACCACATGGGCCATTTCACCCATCCTGGTAATTGATCTCATTATATCTCTAAGGCATCACATGGCAAGCCCATTTCCTCTCATAATATATCTCCAAATGCCAGAAGGAGCCGTGTTTGGAAAAACATTGATAAACCTTGAAAGGTACAAAGTGCATTATGTTGCAAATGTGGACAGGCCATTGGCAGATGTTCGAAAGTTTCTCGCACAGACTCCCCTTCACAAGATCTGCAAGAGCTCGAATACTGCTCATTTCACAAGTGGGTAATAGGTCAATCAGAGCTCCACTTCCTATGAGGAGATGTCCTTAAGTATGCTGGCACAAAACCTAAACCTTTTTTGACAATGTGCAAAATCTGAACAATTTCTATTTCATACTTAAAGCTCTGTTGTTAATCCAATCCATTGGTTAACACTTCTTTTGAACTCGCAGTGACATTCCATCCATTTGTTTTCATCAGCCTCAATATTTCTTTTATGAGCTGCTGCATATCTCTCACCAGCTGTTAGAAACAGGGTGAGTCTGACGCTTCATTGCAGTGTGCAATGTATTGACTAAAGAGTCCATTGGTGGCATAAGCACTCCTTGTACAGCAGTATCGATTTCCACTGGCTGTGCGCTGGATAGTGGAGATCGGTTCCACTTCCTGTGCGCTGGATAGTGGAGATCGGTTCCACTAGCTGTGCCCTGGATAGTGGAGATCGGTTCCACTGGCTGTGCGCTGGATACTGGAGATCGGTTACACTGGCTGTACGCTGGATAGTGGAGATAGATCAGTTCCACTGGCTGTGCGCTGGATAGTGGAGATAGATCAGTTCCACTGGCTGTGCGATGGATAGTGGAGATCGGTTCCACTGGCTGTGCCCTGGATAGTGGAGATCGGTTCCACTGGCTGTACGCTGGATAGTGGAGATCGGTTCCACTGGCTGTGCACTGGATAGTGGAGATCGGTTCCACTGGCTGTGCGCTGGATAGAGGAAATAGATCAGATCCACTGGCTGTGCGCTGGATACTGAAGATCGGTTCCCCTGGCTGTGCCCTGGATAGTGGAGATCGGTCCCACTGGCTGTACACTGGATAGTGGAGATCGGTTACACTGGCTGTGTGCTGGATAGTGGAGATCGGTTCCCCTGGCTGTGCCCTGGATAGTGGAGATCGGTCCCACTGGCTGTACGCTGGATAGTGGAGATCGGTTCCACTGGCTGTACGCTGGATAGTGGAGATCGGTTCCACTGACTGTGCTCTGGATAGTGGAGATCGGTTCCACTGGCTGTGCGCTGGATAGTGGAGATCGGTTCCACTGGCTGTGCGCTGGATAGTGGAGATCGGTTCCACTGGCTGTGCGCTGGATACTGGAGATCGGATCCACTGGCTGTGCGCTGGATACTGGAGATCGGTTCCACTGGCTGTAAACTGGATAGTGGAGATTGGTTCCACTGGCTGTGCCCTGGATAGTGGAGATCGGTTGCACTGGCTTTACACTGGAGAGAGGAGATCGGTTCCACTGGCTGTATGCTGGATAGTGGAGATCGGTTCCACTGGCTGTGCGCTGGATAGTGGAGATCGGTTCCACTGGCTGTGCGCTGGATAGTGGAGATAGATAAGTTCCACGGGCTGTACGCTGGATAGTGGAGATTGGTTGCACTGGCTGTACGCTGGATAGTGGAGATCGGTTCCACTGGCTGTATGCTGAATAGTGGAGATCGGATCCACTGGCTGCGTGCTGGATAGTGGAAATAGATCAGTTCCACTGGCTGTACGCTGGATAGTGGAGATCGGTTCCACTGGCTGTGCGCTGGATACTGGAGATCGGTTCCACTGGCTGTAAACTGGATAGTGGAGATCGGTTCCACTGGCTGTATGCTGGATAGCGGAGATCCGTTCCACTGGCTGTGAGCTGGATAGTGGAGATCCGTTCCACTGGCTGTGCCCTGGATAGTGGAGATCGGTTCCACTGGCTGTGCGCTGGATACTGGAGGTCGGTTCCACTGGCTGTGCACTGGATACTGGAGATCGGTTCCATTGGCTGTAAACTGGATAGTGGAGATCGGTTCCACTGGCTGTACGCTGGATAGTGGAGATCGGTTCCACTGGCTGTGCGCTGGATAGTAGAGATAGATCGGTTCGGTTTGGGCTGAATTGGGTAATTTATGCTCTCAAGGGCTGGTCCCTGGGAAGAAACACCCCTTTTCAAGACATTTGGTGGCAGCGGTGGGATCGTGCAGAGCCATGCCATGCTGGGGACATGACAATTGTATGAGAGAATACAGTGCAGATTGAGGAGCAGGCTGTTGCATTTCCATTGTCGTCTCACTGCAGCTCTGAGACAACAAAATGACAGCAATTGTGTGTCAGTCTGCCGCGGCCGATAGCTTGTGTGGTTAAGATTTTCCCCTTCAGTAAATCAGTCGTGGCTGACTTACTGCTTGGGAATGATGCCAGAGAGCAGAAGGCAATAAGCAAAGCGGGAAATGGCTATGTTCAAAGCGCTCTGAGGAATGTTGAGGAAAGATTTATTGGTTAATTAGGAAAGAATTTTTCATGCGGTTTCCCTTGAAAAAGTTGTAATTTGGATTGCAAAGTGAAATGAAGTTCTCTCTTTATTTTGGCATGAGGTCAGAAAAAAGTTGCTAAAGTATTTGACAGGCAAATTGTGAATGGTGATTCAAACATTGCTAGTCAGCCACAGCGAGCTAGTGAGTGGGGGGCTGAAATGTAAACTGGCGAAGGTTCGCCCTTTTGAAACTGATGCCTTGAAGTGTTGACATTCCTGTAGATAACGTGGGAATGAGGCGAGGTTAGCAGAATGAGTAACATCGGTGTTGAGAGTCTAAAGAGGTTTGTTTTTTAGCAACTGTAAATTCCATGTGCTGGTGGTGCATTCTGTTTAATGGGACACACTAAATAGGTGTCATTGCATTCAGTTATGCTGTGCTTAGCAAGGGGTGAGAGACTCACTAGAGAAAAAAAGTGAGTGAATGGCATTTGTGCATTGATTTGAAATTGCAGAATCAGTTTGCAATGGTTAGGGGGGAAAGACAATTTACATTTTCTAAATTGCCCCAAGAGTAAGTGAATGTGCCCCCTCTATTCCATGGATTTGCTGCTAAAGACAAAGTAATGTTGCTATTAAGGTCTGTATGTTTTACACATTATATACATGGTGAAAAAGTTTTTGACACATTGATAGCCCACGAGCAGAACAGAGTGTGGGTTATTCATGCAGAAATCATGCAGGGAGCTGCATTAAAAGTGACATTTTTAAGCACAATGATTTGTTTTGGTCTGGCAATGGTACAACAGATTGGAAAATCTGTGCGTGATAAGGTAGCACAAAGATTCAGTGGGTTGAGGGTTCTTCTAAAAGATCGCACATTGAAGTGAGCGTGTGAAGCCAAACTACAAGGTTAAAGGGATAAACTATGCTTTTAAATGGGACAATGATCAGCAGCCTGCCTTTCTACAGGCTAAAAGACGCTTTGCAGAAATGTAGAATTACATTGAGTTGAAGCCAATGATAAAAAAGTGCCTCTTTTGCAAATGAAAGTTCGTGTGTCGGCAGCTTGTGGCTTGGAGACCAAATTGGAGACATTCCTGTCAAGGGTTGGGTGCGTGAAATGGCTGTGGAAGGAAGGCAGAAAAGTACAGAATGATGTGCTCCTGTTCAGTAAAGTGGTGTTTTCAACAGCGCACATATGAGAGCTTTTCTAAGTTGCTGGAGCAGAGCTGAAAACAGTAAATCTGGATGGACTGCCTGAAAGGAGTGCCTCCCTTTAAAGCCGCCCCATTTTATGAGTTATAGGCCGAAGAGCAAAGAGACAAGCTTGCCGTGTGCGTATGGCGCTGCCATGTACGAGGAAACACATCCCCAGTGAGAGACACTGTCAATGAGCAAAGAAAGAGGTGGGGGGTGCAAGCCAGAATGCTGAAACTGAACTGAAGGCAATAATTGCCGAGAGTCAGAAGATGAAAAAGAGCACAATCTACCTGGCGCAGGCCGATGCACGCATGCTTTCTGACACTTGCATGCAAAAAATGGAGCTGATCAGAGGCAAAGGATTCGCCCAGTGACAGTGGAAGGAAAAGAAATGCTGCATGCAAATGGCAGGCCAGGCGCATCACGCATTTGAACATTTGGGAACACTGAACCTGTGAATGGGCTAAGAAAAGACAGCTGCCCATTTCAAGAGACATTGCAGTGCAAGCTGCATCCCAGTGCCCCATGTGATGTGAAGTGAAGTAACGCGCTGTGCACTGGAGAAGAAACCTCTACGTGGTGCTTTGAAAAAAATAAATACAGCCAGCAAAATGCAAGCTACATTGCAAGGGCTGGAGAAACTGACAAAGACATTATGGTGTTCCAGATGGAAGCAAAACTGACAAAGGTAGCCGTTTTGCAAGAGACAACATGCAGAACTGGGCTTTGGCGTATAACATGAACACTGCACATTAGCCATGATACAGAAGCCTCACGGCTTAGTGCAAGAATGAATGATTTGCTGAAGCAAATAAAGGAACTGATTCAGACTATCGCTCTCAAGGGGTGGCACAAGAAATCAGCAGACACCCTTTGGGAAACTGACAAGTGGAAAACCAGAGGCTTTAAAAACACTGGCTGTATGGAGAACTGGAAAAATAAATGAAGCTGCTTGTGCAACTGCAGGCGGTATTGGACTAAAGACTTTACCTTTGAAAATGGAGTGATGCCAGCAGGGCAACCGAATCGAGATCATGAGACACTAGCAACAAGTTTGCGGTTGGCGCCTGGCATTTGTGATCGCTTTGGTGATAAAGACAAGCATTGATCCATTGAGAAGTGTGATCTGGGTACTTATTGTATGGCTTTTGCAAATCACAGATCAATTTGAAGTACCATTGACCAACTATGATCGCATTTCACAAGTGAGTTTGTGATTAGGGAGTTACACCCCATATGTTTGAGTGCAAATAAGCCCCCAGTAACACGCACAAGAGTGATAAATAATTGTGGTAGCAATGATAAAGTGTGTAGTTACCTGAGGAGACTTCTGAAGGAGGGGGAAGTGTTAAGGGAAGGGGTGGATCACACCGATAATGTACCTTTGTGAAATCCTAACATTTCTGTTTGTGTTTTGCCTAGGCAAAAAAAACAAGAAGGTAGCGTGCCATGATTTGGGGTTAGACGTGTGCAATTTTCCGGTACTACTGATCAGTCAAGCAGACGCATTCTCAGAGAAAACAGGTCACTGCGGGGTGCCATGTGAACTTTGAACCTGTCTTGCACTGCACTCAATGCTGCTAACGTGCGAGACGTGCGAGATAACATTTGTTCTGCAGCCTGCGAGAAGTGCCCAACAAAGTAATAACTTTTTCTGAACTGGTACGGTGCGGACTTGGCATATTGTCAGACAATTGATGCTGCACATTCTCAAATGATTCAGTTGATGGTTTTAATAACCTGTTTGATTTGTTATGTCTTTTTGTTTAAGGACTGTGGATAAAGCAACTGTAATGGGTTGTGGACTGTGACATCACGCAACACAAACCGCTATGTGAAACAGCACTTGAATCAAACATGTTGAAAAAATAAAATTGTTTTTTAAATGCATTTTGAGATTAATCTGTGAAAAAACGAAATGTTTTGCTCTTCCAACTGAATTGCTTTAACGAGAGCACGTAGCCGAGAGAGTGTTTATGAATTGTGGGGGCAGCAGGGTTATGCGAGCAGGAGCATAATATATTGTGAGATAAAATGAGTGCGCACAGAAGTTATCTGTGCATTTAAGGGTTTTGTTTTAAAGAAATGCTGCCAAGTGTGTGAGCTCTAATTAGATATTATAGCATTTGAGACACGAGGATATTTTAACAGCCTTAGGGCGGGTAAATGAAACCATGACTGACTTGATGCTTGATTTTATGACACAGATTGTGACACGGTTTTTGTTAAACCAACCAGTTTCATATTTTTGTGGGGACGGCTGTCTCCGGCACACTGATGCAAAGAGTTACATTTGATTGTAGACGTTTAGGGCCTCATCACGAGTTTGGCGGTAACCCTTAAATTCGGCGGTCGCGCTATTTCCGCCAGATTTAAGGGTCCACCAAATCAGGGCTTCGGTGGATTTCTCCCCAGCTCTGAGCTGGGGGTAAATCCGCCGAAAATTTGCGGGAAATCCGCCGGCGGTAAGAGCGCGAAAATTCCCCATTCAGCCCAATGGGGAATGGGGCATTCCCGAATGGGCTCAGTGGGGAATGGGGAATTCCATTAGCACCAAACCCGTGATCGGGCGCTAATAGTGCCGGGGGGTTTGGCGGTAGGGCTAATACCGCCGGCGATAATACCGCCGAAGTTACCGCCCAACTCGTGATGAGGCCCTTAGAGTAATTCATTCGATTTGTTATTTTGATTGCTAGTGCAATATTGAGTTTTGATGCTAATTAGTAGAATAGTTTTTTTTTTTTTAGAAACCTGATGCCCATGTGTAAATTTTGCTCATGACTTTAGATGGTTTTTGGTTGGGTTCCACTAACATGGGGGAAGTGTCTAATCAAGCAGCCCATAGTCGCGTGTGTAGGCCCTGTGAACAGGGGTGTAGGTAGGCCCTTAGAGTGGTAGGATGCCAGGTTTAGAGTTAGTAACCATACATTAATGTAAAAGTGCATTGTAGATTAGACTACATCATATTGCCTTGATATTTTAAACGCATGTTACTTGTTAACTAATGATTAGGTATATGATAATTTTTTTGGTATTTTTGTGTAGGCCAGGTTTTGGTAGGGTAAATGTCACTGTTCACTTTGTATATATTTTTGTTTAGGTAGGGTGTGTATTAACCTTGCATGCCACGCTGACTAACCGCTAGAAGATAGCTTGCTTAAACCTCTTGCAAAGCCCCAAGGTTTTGAGCTACCTCATGTATCACTGCACTACATACAAAGTTAATAGATATTAGCCAGCATTGTCGCCCACACTTTGAAAAGGGGTAGAATGTCATGAGATACAAAGTGCCATATTTCCATATTAGGGCCTTATATGGCTGCATTAAGAGCTAAACCCAATAGCTTATTCAAAGTATGTGCTAAATGCTGAAAGTAAGGTGGTAGCGCCTCCATTACACATTAGTGAGCTACAAGGAATATGCAGGCCTAGTAGGGGTGGAAGGTTACATTATGCCTTGTGCATAGACAGGCAGGGCGGAGGCCCCAGTTTAGTAGCTAATAGAGACTTGTACTGGAGTGTTTGGAGCATTATAGCACCTACATAGCGCTTAGATAGCCAATCTGTGAAGCGCTATAGACACTAAGTTATGAGTGCAGGCCTGGTAGAGCTTGCTCACTAGGGGTTAATTGATTTCAGCTTCTCCTAGAATATTCTGTCTTTGCAACTGTAGCTCTGCATGGCTTCGTAAACAAATCCTCTTTCCCTGAGAAGGTCTGGTACGGCCTTGCACACACACTGGTAAGACATTCCTGTGCTTTCGCAGAGGGGCTCCAAGTAGGGAGGGGCAGAGAAGAGAGCACGTTGGAAATTCACTGAGCTGGGTTTTTCCATGGGCAAACCTATTTTTTGCCTGACAAATGTTCTGGAACTGTGCGTCATGTTGATTGACAGCACGAGAGCACAAAAGGTGCACGCACCCAGAACTGGGCAGGAGATTCATCCGCGGACCGAGTGTGTGCCCAGAACAGGCTCTTTGCGGCACCTTGCAGCGCTGTTATCTGAGCGGGGCTGACAGCAGTTAGCTTAAGATGACCAGGGTCTCCAGCGCTGATTAATGATACCATCTCAAGGGACGTAAGACTGCGTTTCTCTAAGTTTTGTGATTTCTCTAATGAGTTTTGTACTCTTCTATAACTTGAATACCACATTGCTGCTAAATTTACTGTTCTGTTATATTATGCTTTTTGTTTAATAAATGCTACATTTATACCGATGGTGTCGGTTCCACTGGCTGCATACTGGATAGTGCAGATCGGTTCCACTGGCTGTGCGCTGGATAGTGGAGATAGATCGGTTCCCCTGGCTGTGCGCTGGATAGTGGAGATAGATCGGTTCCACTGGCTGTGCGCTGGATAGTGGAGATAGATCGGTTCCACTGGCTGTGCCCTGGAGAGTGGAGATCGGATCCACTGGCTGTGTGCTGGAGAGTGGAGATCGGTTACACTGACTGTGCACTGGATAGTGGAAATAGAACGGTTCCACTGGCTGTACGCTGGATAATGGAGATCGGTTCCAATTGCTGTACGCTGGAAAGTGGTGATAGATCTGTTCCACTGGCTGTGCGCTGGATAGTGGAGCTAGATCGGTTCCACTGGCTGTGCGGTGGATAGTGGAGATCGGTTGCACTGGCTGTACGCTGGATTGTGGAGATAGATCGGTTCCACTGGCTGTGCACTGGATAGTGGAGATCGGTTCCACTAAATAGTGTAGATTGATCAGTTCCACTGGCTGTACGCTGGAGAGTGGAGATCGGATCCACTGGCTGTGTGCTGGAGAGTGGAGTTCGTATCCACTGGCTGTGTGCTGGAGAGTGGAGATCGGTTCCACTGGCTGTGCGCTGGATAGTGGAGATCAGTTCCACTGGATAGTGTAGATAGATCGGTTCCACTGGCTGTGCACTGGATAGTGGAGATAGATCAGTTCCACTGGCTGCACGCTGGATAGTGGAGATCGGTTCCACTGGATAGTGTAGATAGATCGGTTCCACTGGCTGTGCGCTGGATAGTGTAGATAGATCGGTTCCACTGGCTGTGCGCTGGATAGTGGAGATAGATCGGTTCCACTGGCTGTGCACTGGATAGTGGAGATAGATTGCTTCCACTGGCTGCACGCTGGATAGTGGAAATCAGTTCCACTGGATAGTGTAGATAGATCGGTTCCACTGGCAGTCTGCTGGATAGTGGAGATCGTTTCCACTATCTGTACGCTGTATGGTGGAGATAGATCAGTTCCACTGGCTGTACGCTGGATAGTGGAGATCGGTTCCACTGGCTGCACGCTGGAGAGTGGAGATCGGAGCCCCTCTGGGCAGATTGAACACAGATCTCTGGATGGCACCTTCCAGTTACCCCATTGGATCTTTGCTGGATTAGATTACGCCCCGTGGGTCAAGCAAGGCATACTGTTACCTTTTTCAGACTTATTGAAGGGCAGGATTGAGAATTTGCCATATGTTATAGTCCTTTTTTCCTTTGCCTTCCACACACTGAACCTTTCTTCTGTGGCCCTTTTAAAGAAGCCGCAGATGAACACGTTGTTCGTGTAGGTTCACATCACGTCAGCAGCTCCTTACTGGCTCCAGTCGCCTGGCGTTTATATACCAATTAAAATACCACCTTCTAGATATGTATGGATTCAGGACTTGAATGTTTGTTTTTGATGGACTCTCGCATTGGTGATTAGAGATGGAATGTAGTGCCCTCTGCGGGCCAATGGGCGTCTGGTCCATCAATAGAACATCATCGGCACAAGGAAAGGGCTGAATGTGCAGATGGCCCAGTTTAGATGGAGAAACCAAAGGCATTCCTCAATCGCCAATGTACAAGTTAACTAATGTGGGGGCCAAGACGCATTTGAAGGAATGGCTTCTGTCAAGGTCCCTTTCATATGCAGGCGCACTTGGATGGCGCTTTCTCAATGTAAATGTTTCAGAATCTTAATCCCTCGAAATCTGCACCATAGCTCGGCAGATGTGTTAGATCTATGACCACCACATTTCACCCATATTACACAAGCCTGTGAGTAACAACCTGGGGAGACTACAGAAACTTTGCACTGGTGCAACCGCAAAGGTGCATGGTATTAGCACTGGGGCAAAGATGGCCCTATTTTTCAAATAAACGTAGGCCCAAGCAGCGGATTGAGGAAGGCTACGGCTCTGTGTGGTTGAGACCCCAGCGAAGCAATCTTAATCCGACTCCCCAAAGTGAGTGCTACAGGTGGGCACCTGCTGGACGCTACGTATACAAGGTGTTCTGCGGGACCATAGGCGACTGCATTAAGGAAGGCTGCACACCGCCGGGACACCGGGAGAGGCACATGGAGAGTGACTGTACATGAGGCGGGTGGGAGCACCTTCCCGTGCTCCCTCCCCCTTCCCCCCAAGGCAGCGAGCGAGGCCTGTGATTTTACTTTTGTTAAAGTCACTGATACCCGGACAAGGGAGGTCATTATGAACATGGAGGTAGCCATGCCGCTATTTGCGGCAAGGCTACCCCCATTCCAGGTACTGGGTCCGGGTTGCTGGAATGGGGAAATACCGGGCCATTCCGACCTTGGAGGGCCCAGTATTTCCCCATTCAGGGAACCCAGACCCTGTGCATCCCCATTCTCATTCGAGGCCCCATAGGTCTCAATTGGAATGGGGAGCATGCTAACAACGGCCCTGTTAATGACGGGCCCGTTGTTAGCATGCTGGTCTGCTCGCAGGACCCACTAAGGATGCCTGGTAAAACCAGGTCCCGCGAGGAGACCTCGTAATGAGGCGGTAGGTGGTTAACGGGCCGACAGCTCTACCGGCCCCATTAACGCCCTACCGCCAGGGTCGTAATGACCCCCAAGGAGTCTGTAGTGTCGCCCCATAAACTTAAGACCCTTGTTTAGGTCTGCACCCAAGGCGCTGCACAATCGTGTTCTGTCCTCTACCTAAGCCGTATTTGCAACGCTCAATTGAATATTGCGGCCCTCATCAGGTGGAACTCGCATTGCACGGTATTCCCGCTCCCGGTTTATGGTCTTTCCATCTAATGCCATTGCATCACATTTTTTCCATCTAAAAACTTTGCATCTAATGTATTTTTTGATTTATTTAGTTTTTTGTATTTTTTTTGGGGGGGGTCCCCCAATCCCCGTTTTTCACCCTTTATAATACACCTAAACAAAAATTAACCCTTTACCCCCAAAAAACATGCATTAGATGCAAAGATTTTAGATGGAAAACATTTGATGTTATGGCATTAGATGCTATGGCATTAGATGGAAAGACAGGATACCCCGCTCCCCTATCCAGATCACCCATGCTTGCACACACCATGGCAACCACCTCTGCCCTCACCAGCCTTCCTCAATCACTCATCAGCAAAAAACATTGTCTCCAATCCCGCACCAGGAGAGCCTCCACAAACCTATCCACTCCCCCATCCACAGTCCCACCCATAGTAGAAACAAGCTCCTCCATATGCGCACATGGCCAACCCTCCACCCATATCGCCCAGCCAAAAATCCACCTTGCCGCCCTACAGCGCCTACTGATACCACTCCTCTCAAATGTGCCCTAATCAACGCTAGGTCAGTCGCAGCTCATGCCCCTAAAATCTATGACCTCCTGACCTCCAACGACCTTGACGTGCTTGCCATATCCGAGACATGGCTCCATCCTGCCGCTGGCCCTGCATTATCCATTGCCATCCCGCCAGGATACACCATCCTACGAAGCAACAGAATCCTCAACAGAGGTGGCGGAGTCACACTCATCTTCAAAAACACTCTCGCCATCTGAACCATCAACTCGAACCCTATCCCTAACTGCGAATCACTCGCCACCAAGCTCGCCATCTCACCAACTTGCACCATCAATCTCCAACTCATCTACCGACACCCGGACCCCTTGGCCTCCTTTCAGGTAAATCTCTTACAAGTCATCAAACCCTCCTTAAAGCCAAGCCCCAAACTCCTCATCTTAGGTGACCTCAACCTGGGCCTCAATGACCCCTCTGACACACACGCCAAAGTGTAGCCATGACTCTCGATCATGTTGGCTTCCTTCAGTGAATCACAGACCCTACCCACATCCATGGCTGTACCCTTGATTGGATTGCTGATCTCAACTGCAACATCTCCTGTCTGACCATCTCGACCTGCCCATGGTCAGATCACCACACCATCAACTTTGACATCCCGATCAGCAAACAGCCCTCCTCCTGCTACCCAATGAAACCCGAAGGACTAGCCTGCTGCACCAAGGACCTAACCAAGGACCACCTCCTACCACTCCTCTCAAACCTCAAATGGAACAACTGACCCTGTAGCCCTAGTCGATCTCTACAACGCCACGGTTTCTCAAGCAGTTTACATACTCGCCCGCTCAAATAGCGCAAAGTGAAACCTGCTCTAATGAAAAACTCCTGGTTCACCCCTGAGCTCCTTATTTCACGCACCCTGAAATGTGCTGCAGAAATGACTTGGAGGAACAGTCCTTCCTCAGCTAACAAAGACCAATTCACTTCACTCGCCAAATACTATAAAAATGCCATAAACTCCACCAAAGCCAACAGCTACAACACGAGAACAGAAAGCGGCAAATCTAATTCAGGCAAACTTTTCACATTCTTGCGCGAACTTGAGTCTTCAGTCACTCCTCCCACTGCCCTCACTGTAGACGATGCCTGGTTCACCAAGGTGCAAGAAGCCCTTACAGGAAAGATCCTCCCACTCCAGAAAAAAATCAGCTCCAAGCAACAAGCCACCCAAGCCAACCCACCACCGTATCACCCTGCAGCACCTCACTCCTCCTCCTCCACATCATTTGACTTTCACCTTGTCTCAGAACAGGAAGTAGCCAATATAATCAAAAGCATCAAGCCATCCCGCTGCAAAGGCGACAGCTGCCCGGCCCCCCTCATCAAAGACTGCACAGAGTCACTCACACCGTTCTTCAAAGCCATAATAAACACCTCCTTCTCCTCAAAAACTGTACCAGCATCTCTAAAAGAAGCATGGATCCTCCCGCTGCTAAAGCAAATCCTCCCTCGACCCCTCCATCCCTACCAACTACCATCCCATCACAAAAGTGCCCTTCATCCTAAAGATCCGGGACATGTATCCCACATCCTGCATACTAGGCACCCGTCAATCAGGCTTCCGCAGAAGGCATGGCACGGAAATTGCCCTCCTCGATCTGAAAAATCAACTAGCCGACATCAAAGACACAGATAAACCTGCCATGCCTCTCATGCTGGATCTATCAGCCGCATTTCACATCAACCATCAGATTTTCTGTGATCACCTCATCACCAGAGCAAACTTCTCTCCTGCATCCACTGACTGAATCAGATCCTTCCTGGCAGACAGATCATCTCGGGTCATCATAGAAAATCATACCACCTCACCCGCGTCTGTTACCTGTGGTGTCCCCAAGCTTCTTGCCTTTCCTCGATTCTGTAAAACATTTATTCCAAACCCCTTTTTGATCACTTGGATTTCCTCGGCATCTCCTACATGAACTTCGCTGATGACACCCAAATTCTCCTCCCCCTCTCAGGCTATTGCCACCAAGACACTGCAATCATCAACTCAGTCTACAACATCATCCAAAACTGGACGGCAACACATATGCTATGCTTAAACGACGATAAAACCGAAATTCTCATTGTTGGTTCCCCCACCACTCGCCATAGCTTGTATCCAGCCTGCAAATCATTCAACATTGATGGCAACCTGATCCCCATCTCACCTGTCGCTAAAACTCTGGGTATCTATCTGGACGCTTCACTCGACCTCTCACATCAAGTTAACGCCATCTCCTCCGCTGCCACCCACAAAGCAAACTGTTCAATGCCAGTAAGATTTTCCTCTCTGTACCGGTTCGCCTCACACTTGCCAGAGCCATTACTGGGGCCAGTTTGGACTACTGTAATGCCCTCTTTGCTGGCACCTAGGAACGCAACCTGAAAAAGCTACAAACCATTCAAAACAATGCCCTCTGGGCTGCTCTCTGCCTTATCAAACGCCCACATTTCAGAAGCCAGAAAAGACGCCCACTGGCTACCGATCTGAGGGCGAATCAACTTCAAGATCCTTTCCATCGTTCACAAGTGCCTCTCTGAAACTGCACCAGCTTACCTTTCTCAGCGTGTGGAAAAATACACCCTCTCTCGTCCACTAAGATCCTCACACGACCACTTGCTCAAAGTGCCTAGCTTCAATGGCCAAATTGCACACGGCTCAAGCTTCCTTGTCGTCGCCAGCAAGCTTTGGAATAATCTCACCATATTCTTGAGAATGGAACCTTCCTACTGGACCTTCAGGAGAAATGTGAAAACTTGGCTATACACCTAAGCTGCTGAAGCCAAGACACTGTTTCACTGCTGACCTTCATGAACCTTCGCCTCCTGCTTTTCCTCTTTACCTTGACCTGTACATCCCCTTACCCCTTTCCCTAATGTAACTAGCGCATAGATACCTGAGGGTTCAGCGCACTGCAACAAATGCACAAACAAATAAATTAATAAATATTAGAACACTATTGCACTATGACAAGTGCAGTTTAGAATGGCATAAGCTGCAGGGCAAAAATTGCTCTAGTGCAAGAAAGATACATTTTCAATGCAATTTTCCACCAGGCACTAGAGAAAACTTTGCTCTGGTGCACAAATATAGCACAATTGTATCTTTTTGCAGTATGTTATGTTATGTTACTATGCTTATAGGCACCAAAGCCCGTGGGCATCCAGGCGCCAAGAGACAGGTAGATGACAACAGTGATTTACAAGTGTTAATTCTAGTTAAAAAGATGAGTTTTCAACTGCTTCCGAAAAGCAAGCTGATCTTCGGTTTTGCGCAGCTGTAGGGGTAGGGCATTACATGCCTTGGCTCCCTGAATATGAAAGGCCCGAACAAAGGCACGGGCTCGTATTACCTGATGCAAACCATTTGGGAGCTCTCTGCTGATCTTAGGTTCCTTTTAGGCTGGTAAGTATTAACTTTATCTTTCAGGTAGGTAGGTGCATTGCCAGAAATGCACTTATGGCATGTGGTTAGCAGTTTGAACTGGATTCTTGCTCCTACTGGGAGCCGGTGTAGCTTTTTCCGTGCTGCAGTGGTTGGCTCCAAGCGCTACATCTGAAAGATGATGCATATGGCTGCATTCGGGATTTTCTGTAGTTGTTTAATGTCAGCTTTATTAGCACCTCCTAAAAGTGTGTTACAATAATCCACTCGAGGGAAGATCACTCCTCTCACGAGTTTTGTGCGATTTTCAATTGAGACCAGTGGTGCTATTTGCCTGAGTACTTTGAGATGGTAATTAGCACTGGTGGTAATGGCTGTTACGTGAGCTTCACAGTCCAAGGTATCATCCATGTATGTGCCCAGGGTCTTTACCTTCTGTACTACACTTATTTGGCAACCGTCTATAGTGAAACTGGCATACGCTTTACCTAGCTTAATTTGGGCCTGCCAGGGGCCAAATAGCATAAGCTCGGTCTTGGTTGCATTTAGGCAGAGCAAGTTTGTCGACATCCAGCATTTTATGATATGATAAACCATGTTTAGCTTGCATCGGTCTTTCTCATGATCACCAGTAATGTCAAGGAACAACTGGAAATCGTCGGTAGTTACAGAAAAATAACTGTAGTCATTCTAGGTCACTACAGAGGGGGAGAATGTAGATATTAAACAACAGGGGGGAAAGACATGCCCCCTGAGGCACTCCACACGTCATGGTTTGTGACTCAGAGGCACTGTCACCCCAATGTACTCGTGACTGACGGCCCTCCAAAAAGGATCTCAACCAAGTGATGGCATCCGTAGAAAGGCCCCCGACAGTTTGCATGCGATCAATTAATATTTTATGGTCTAGCAAGTCGAAGGCTGCTGATAAATCTAACAGCATCAGCAGCCCTGACTTGCTATGTTCCAATTTGGACAACATATGTGTCTGGAGGTCCAATAGGGCACTCTCTGTGCCGTGATGACTCCTGAATCCTGATTGTTTCACATGCAAAATGCTAGCAGTCTCTACGTGGACCTGCAATTGAATAGTAGCTACTTTATCTATAGGTTTAAGAAAGAATAAAGTGTTTGTTTTAGGTCTTAGATTAGCTGCATCAGTGGGTTCGAATTCTGCTTTTTTTTTTTTTAGCAAAGGTGTAACTGCTACATTTTGTATTGACTGGGGAATAACACCAGTCTGAAAGGAGGAATTTGCAAATCTGCAAATGAAGGGTGCAAACAGTTCCTTGTATTCTGATATGTATTTTGGCGGGAGCAATTCTCCCGGACAGTTGGTAGGGTGCATAGTTTTAAGTATAATTAGCATCTCTGTTATGGTAGTTTCCTTAAATCTGAACCCTGCTGGCAGATCTGGTGAGGCTACGGTTACAGTTGGCTGATTAATCAGGGTTTTTAATGGATTGACACCTGTTTCTTGTGTCTCAATCGGGATTTGATTAAGAATCGGGATTAATAATGGGGATTATGAGGCTTCCTTCTTAATTTTATCTTGCGCTTTAGATATTTTGTCCGCAAAGGCCGTCTGTACTCGATCACAATCATCGGCTGTAGGTTTAATAGATGGACTAGATACAATGGGTTTTTCCCATGATCTAAAGAGACGAAAGAGTTCCTTCGTCTGATCTCCAGCCAGGCTAATTTGATTGTTATAGAATGTTTTCTTTGCCTCAATGATTTTGATCTTATCTCGCTTTTCCTTAGGCTTACAGGCCAACAAGTTCGTTTCAGAATTATCCTTGCGCAAAGTATGTTCAGCCTGTCTTTTACTTGTCCTAAATTGTGCCAGGGCTGGAGAAAACCAATTGTGGCGGTTAGGTAGATCTTTAACAGTTTTATCTTTCAGCTGGGCATATTTAAGCGAGCATTTCTGAGATCTCCTCATTATAACTACTTATGAGTGTCTCAGGACCATCACAATCGTTGGTTTTGGTCATCAACGTTTGTATACAGTCGCCAAAATAGTGGCAGTAATGCCCTTAAAATTTCGAGTTTTAATAGTATATGTAGGTTCATGCACTCTCTGTGCTATAGCTGGGAGCCTTAGCACACATGCAACAAAGAAATGGTCAGACCAAATGCACGGCGTGGTTGTGATGTTTCCAACCTGTATATTTCCACTGCCAATCCAATCTAGTATATGGCCCTTATTGTGCGTGGGTTCGATGTTATGAACTGTGACATGATGATTTCTTTTAGCATTTTTTCCAATTCTAAAGCTTTTTATCCAGTTTATCTCCTTTCCATCAATTAAAATCACTCAGGATGACTAAACCTGCATTAGTAGTCATCATGGGTGTGACCGTGTTAACAATATCCTCATTAAAACTGTCCAAATCACCAGGTAGTCGATAAAGGAGTACTAGATTCAGACTGTAATTTGGGTTAGATGTCAGTTTAACGTGAATGATGTCACTTCCTGTGCATTCAATTTTGACCTCATGAAATCCCAATAGTTTTTTACATATAATAGCTACTCTGCCTCCAATAGTGCCCTCACAATGTTTCCCAAGGAAGACATAACCAGGAGCGGTCGCTCGTTCTATGGAAGGTCCATGGGCATCAGTAAGCCATGTCTCAGTGAGGCACATGATATCTATTCCTTGTTCTTGGATATAATCATGTATGTCTAATGTATGTTTTACCAGGAAACGAGTATTCAATAATACTATGGTTAGGTCCGAAAGCCAAGTGTCAGTCTCTGGTAGGGATTGTAAACTATTTATTTTTAGTGGTTTGATAGCCTTGGGGCTAGTGGCCTGCTGAAAGTTGCACACCTAGCAGCAGGATAAAGGGCATTAATCTCAGAACCGGCCTTATGATCCTGAGAGACAGTACTAGCCTTACCTTTGGCTTTCATATTTTCAGCGATATCAAAAAGCCGAGTGTATGGGCACGTCTGCGCACGGACCGCACAGGCTTGCAGTTCTATTCGCGCAGTTCCGTTCGCGCAGTTCTATTCGTGCCGGCGGATGGAGGAAATAATGCGCAAGGACTACGATCTCGCTGCTGATTGTAGTTCGACTCACGTTGCTCTTGTAGAACTCAAAATTCTGTTTACACGAGTCAGCGCAAGGTTAACACCAGTTTAATTTAGATTTAGTTCGGTTTCAGCAGCAATTTCAGAGTTAAAACTTCATAAAATACACAACAATTAATTTAAAAGCTAAATTGTTAAAATCTGTATTTCAACAAATGAACTAATCAATTTGCACCCTACTAGCTATCTCTGAAGTAAGCAGGCGTAGTCTGGCATTTATAGCCGCACCGACTCGCAGTTCCGTTCGGGCAGACGCGTTCGCGCCGAGGACGGATGAAATAATGCACGAGGTCTACAATCCTGCTGGTGATTGTAGTTCGACTTGCTTTGCTCGTGTACAACTCAAAATTCTGTTTACACGAGTCAGGGCGAGGTTAACACCACTTCAATTTAGATTTAGTTCGGTTTGGTTTCAGTAGGGACATTTTTGGCCTGGGCTTATACCATGCTAATCTGCACTTCTCATGGGGCAATGGTTTTCTAATATGGCTCAGTGTTTTCAAAATAGGGCAATCGTTGCCTTAGTGCTAATACCCTGCAACTTTGCACTTCCACCGGTGCAAAATCTCTGTAATCTGGCCCCAGATAATTTCCGTCACCATCTGCACGGACCAAAACAGCTTTAAAGCTATCTTGCCTTTTCCCACTTTCCCCACTAAAGATGTTCAGTATTAATCCCAGTAAAATGCTACAAATCTATCCAGGTCTGTGAGTACCATCTAGGTTACTTCATCAATCATTACTCAGGTCTAAGAGTACCACCTAGGGAATTTCATAACCAATTACCATTGTCTGTGGGCACTCCTCGTGTCATGAAATGTATTCCCCATGCCTGTGAGTACCGTCCAGTTCATTTCATACACGTTTACACAGGTCTATGAGTACCAGCCTGGGCATTGTATCTACCTTTACCAGTATGTGAGTACCAACCAGATACTTTCATCCACCATTACCCAAGTCTTTTAGTACCACCCTTGGCATTTTATCTACCTTTACCCAGGAATGAGTACCACTCAGATAATTTCATCCACAATTACACAAGTATTTGAGTACCACCCTGGGGATTTTATCTACCTTTACCCAGGTCTATGAGTACCATCCTCGGCATTTTATCTACCTTTATCCAGGTATGTGAGTACCACCCTGGACATGTTATCTACCATTATCCAGGTATGTGAGTACCACCCAGATAGTTTCATCCACCATTACACAGGTCTGTGAATACCGCCTGGGTCATTTCATCTACCACTCTCCACGCATGTGGTTACCAACCAGGCCCTTTCATCAACCAATACCTACGTCTGTGAGTACCACACAAGTAATTAAATCTACCATTACCAAGGTTTGCGATTACCTCCTGTGACAAATTGCAGGTATTCATCCCTTCTCTCCTAGGGGTATAACCCTGTGAGGCCGTGGGGGGGGGGTGAGCCCGCTCTGCAAGACCCTCCCTAGGGGTCAAGGCAAGTGGGACCTCACTGGGAGAGACTCCCCCTTTGGGGACAAGGACTCCTATTCCTGTGAGGAACTCCTTGAAGGAACTACCATAGTCGCACATACATGGGACTGTCTTCCATGGATAATACTATGGAGGATTCATGGTTGGCTGAATTCAATCTGAAGAAAATAGCCCCTTAACTAAAGATGTGTATTTAACTGTGACGAGTCAGAGAAGGAGTAGAAGAGGAGAGCCTGATACGCACGGGAAGACCCCTGACCTCATCACGCCTTGTGGATGCGTAGTCAAGCTAGATTTCAGAGCCCGGAGTTTCTAAGAAGGAGAGCAGCCCCTTGTGAAACGCCAGAATCCCAGTGTACATGACCACAAGGAAAGTGACACAAACCAGAAAAGAGGCAGAAGGTACTTGGTAGTGGCGGGATCACTCCTGCAGAGTGGTCGTCAGGATGCCCGAAGAACAGAGTTAAGACTACCGCAACAGGAAGGCTGAATGGCTTCCAAGCACCAGCATATGCAGATGGTAGACATCCGATGCCGAGCCGAGAACGGGAGCTGGAGGAAGAGCGAACAGAGCGAGAGACAGTACTCAAGCTAGAGCCGAGCCAAGCAACCCTTCCCAGATTACGAGAGTTACTGCGGAATAGGGGACAGCGGGAGGACGCCGGGGAATGATTATTTACGTGAAACTCCCCAGTCTAGAGGACAAAACCATAACCAGAAAGTTGAATGGTTGGAACTGTGAAAATCCAAGAGAACACATAATATATAATCCGGTAAAGAAAGACCGGGAGCCTAGGGAAAGAGAAAGGCATCCCAGTACCAAGATGAAAATGTAGTGGAAAAGTCCAGAAAAGAATGACGTGAACCAGTGATAAGAGAGACATTTAAACACCCCAGGTGGGAACTAATATAAACTGGGAATGGAATCCATGGAAAGAAGCGTATAGGTGCAAAGTTGAAGGGTCCGAGAAGGAAAATCAAAAAAACTTAACGCAAAAGGAAAGATAAGACTCACAATTGAAGTGGATAGAACAACCCTAAGTCCCAGAGAGAGTACAATTGTCAAAGAAAGTCTACAAGGAAATAGGAGTAAAGAAACTGTGCAGATGTATAAACAGAAAGGTTGTGAAGCACGTGTATGTGACACCAAAAAGAGGAGAAACGATTGAAGGGAAAATTACTACCAAGAAAGGACAATAGAAAGGTCAAGAACCAAAAGTTGCCTTGAAGAACTACAAGACCTCTTGAGAAAGTCTACTAGAGTGTACTATACTATGAAATATAGAGTATAACAAAAAGCTTGAATAAAGAGAAGACCAAGGGACGAACAGACATTTGCTTGGCTTCATTTCCTTTAGTTATATTTAGTGGTAGGGTCACAGAGGGTTCGCTATGACGGAGGACCACGTTACCTTGGAGTTCCTGCCATCTGACAAGCCCCTTTAGTTTATTTAAATAGGTAGGATATTGCTTTTACTCATAGGGAGAGATAGGTCGTATTACTTTAGTTTAATAAAAAGAGCACAAAATGTCCTTAAAGTGTCTGATTCCTTCTTCCGACCAAACACACTCTGTAGACATTCCAGCCACCATTACCCACTTCTGTGAGCAACACTGAGAGGTCATTTCAACCATTCATTACCCAGGTCTGTGAATACCTCCTAGGCCAATGTATCTGCTGTTACCCAAGTCTGTGAGTACCACGTAGCTAACTTCATCCACCATTACCCAGATCCGTGAGCTACACCCGGGTCATTTCACCCACATTACCCATGTGTGTGAGTCGAACCCAGGTAATGTCTTCCATTAGCCAGGTAATTTCATCTACCAATGCCCAAATATGATTATCATCCAGTTAATTACCTCCACCATACCCAGATTAAGTACTGCCAAAGTTATTCATTCCACCATTACCCATTCCTATGAGTACCACCCAGGTTATTTCACCCACCCATACTCAAGCTTGTAAGTACCACCCAATCATTTCACCCACCAATACTCGGGCATGTGAGTGCGCCCAGGTCCTTTCACGCACCAATGTTCAGGCCTGTGAATACCACCCCAGTCATTTCACCCACCAATACACAGGCCTGTGAGTGCCCGTGGGTCATTTCACCCAACAATACTCAGGCCTGTGAGTGCACCCGGGTCATTTCATCCACCATTACGCTAAGCAGCTCAGAAAGAAATCAGTTTGAAGAAGCAGAGGTTTGGCAGATCAAGGTATTATCAGTCATAATAATACTTTCTTGGATGCAAAGTGTTACTGGAGACTCGAGGAGCCAGAACTTTCAGGCATCCCTCAAAAGATTAGGGACATTGTCCTATGATCTGGATTACCACCACACTCTCCTATGTCCATATGGAGTTTTTCATTGGTTTAATTGTGGGTCAACAGGTTAGCGGCAAGGGTCACTATGGGGTTCATAGTACAGCGATACAAAGAAAGGTAGGTACCCAGTGTCACACAGTCACCTTAAACCGTCTCTCTCTCTGATACTATACTGACTGCTGAACCAAAGGGTGTTCTGCAAGTTTAAAAAGAAATAACCACCAGGGGTGGCAATAAAGGAGCCACAAGAGCCATGACCTATTCTCTTTCCCTACTTAGGGTCACGTGTTAATTCCCAGAAAAACGTGCAGCAGCAGAGGAAGAGACAATTACCCTCGCGATGCTGCCTGCTACGAGATGCATACGCTCAGTGGTGGAGTAAGCTTGTGGTGTCAGAGAGGGGTGCGGGGGGCGATGGCTCCTGAGTGGCCAGCAGGATTTGAAATGATTCATGGCTCAGCCCTCAGAGCTGGGCAATGTTTCCGTCAAAGGCGGCTAAATGTTTCCCCAAATGAGCACTAGCCACCAAGCAAAGCCAGGGAGTCAAAATAATTAAGGGACACTTGGGGAGGCGGGCGTCCCCCTTAGACAATATTTAAAGTAATTTGTTGAAATGGTGTATTTTTCAGTAAAATGTTTGACAAAAATTGGGTTGAAAGCATACACTTTACAATTGGTTCTCTATAGTAACACATGAACACATCCAGTAAACGTCAAGATTCAGGGCCAGTCACGTCTGCTGAATATTTTCAGTGAAGGTGCCTACAAATCTCCCCAAATTAGCACAAAAACATGTAGAGGGGTTTTGGAGGTTCCCCTCCCAGGCCCCAAGAAAGTTTTCAAAATAATGTGTGTGCTTGGTGTGTTTTAAAAGCACATTTACTCAGAAAAATTAGGTAAAAGCCATACAATCTACAATGGGTTCTCTACCACAAACAGTACACAAGAGCACTTTGAACCCTTCATTTACAAGAGGCTGCTGCCACCATCGATCTCTGCAAGCAATGGTCAAAATCACTTACAAGAAGCTGAGCCCACAATCTATCTATGACAGTAATGGTCACCGTAAATCACTTGCATAAAACTGAGCCCGCAATCTATCTATGTCAGTAATGGCCCCCGTAAATCAGTTGCAGGAAGTTGAGCCCACAATCTATCCATGCCAGTAATGGTTACCGTAAATCACTTGCATACAACTGAGCCCGCAATTTATCTATGCCAGTAATGGCCCCCATAAATCAGTTGCAGGAAGTTGAGCCCACAATCTATCCATGCCAGTAATGGTCACCGTAAATCACTTACAAGAAGCTGAGCCCACAGTCTACCTATGACAGTAATGGCCACCGTAAATTAGTTGCAGGAAGTTGAGCCCACAATCTATCCATGCCAGTAATGGTTACCATAAATCACTTGCATGAAGCTGAGCCCACAATCAATCAATGCTAGTAATGGCCACCGTAAATTAGTTGCAGGAAGTTGAGCCCACAATCTATCCATGCCAGTAATGGTCACCGTAAATCACTTACAAAAAGCTGAGCCCACAGTCTACTTATGAGAGTAATGGCCACCATAAATTAGTTGCAGGAAGTTGAGCCCACAATCTATCCATGCCAGTAATGGCCACTGTAAATCAGTTGTACGAAGTTGAGCTGACAATCTATCCATGGCAGTAATGGTCACCGTAAATCACTTATATGAAACCGAGAACACAATCTATCTATGCTAGTAATGGTCATTGTAAACCACTTGCATTAAGGTGAGCCCACAATCTAGCTATTCAAGCAATGGTCAAGGTAAAGCCTTTGTATGAAGATGCGACCACAACCTATCTATACAAGTAATGGTCAGTGTTAATCAGGGCAGTGTGGGCATTGGGAGGGAGGGCGTAATTGTGACAGTGGACTGGGGGCAAGGGCGAGAGTCAGATGCCCAAGAGAAAGGAACCAGCTTGCAGGAACGAACATGGACAAATACTGGTGAATACAACCTGCATTCTGTTGCTCTCTGATTTGCTGATGCCTAGTGGCCAGGTGTTAATGAAACGGTAATGCTGTTCCTATATGGTGATAGCCCACCATCCTTAGATAACTGCTTGAGTGAAGCAAAGGTGTCACTGATGATCGGAGAGCCATTACCACATGGTACATTCTGTCGTAAAGGGCATTAGCACATGAAGATTGTTATTGACCTTGTCTCAGTCAATCAGAATGTTTAGGGTGCAGTCAATAACTACTGGGATTAACTGAACTCCGAACATTTTGTCATCCGGAGCAGAGAGTGAAACAACAATGCAATTTCTAGGCAAGATTTCTTTCAACAAGACACTTCCTTTTTGGGAGGGCTTTTTTTTATATTTTTGCTGCACGAAAGAGAAAGCAAACATTTGGGAACATACTTTCTCTTTCTTGTAGAGAAACCATTTACTTTTACACGACACCTAATGCAGGTGCAGGTTAAACCTATTTTCAGTTTTGCAATCAAAATGCTTAACTTATGAAAACCACGTCATTTAAAAACTACCAAATAAAACGACATGTATTTACTAACTCAGTGTATCTATTTACTTTATCCAATATTGGAGTAAACGTTTTGTACTTCACCACCAAAACTCCAAAAGACACATTGCTCCTGCCGCTATATGCTAATAAACTTATGGACCTCGGGAGGAATCATTCTTGCTTGGGATAATGACCCTTCCCCAACTTATGGCACGAGGGAGATCATTATAATGTGATAATGACCCCTCCCTCGGTCTGTAAGTCTATATTATAGCCCTTAACACATGTAACAGGAGCCAAAAAAAAAACAGAAAAAGGAAGCACACAGAAGTAGCCTGATGTTCTAGGAAAGAGAAAGCATCAGGGCCATTGTAGAGATGCAACCTCGCAAGATCACAGCCCACGCGAGACTACCAGAGGTGTGCGCTGTTGGCATGCATAGGGAGAGCTAGAGTGCTGAGCAGACCAGGAGCACAGTGCAGACGCTCCCTGGCGCTCCTGCTATCCAAATACTTGGGCTTTGATGAACTGCAGAAGTAGACCTTTAAGCGACCTTAGCCAAGGGCAGTGCATACTTGCAGTGAAGCAACTGCAGGACACTGCGAAGGGGGGCTTTATTGGTAGGTTATGCACGCTGAGTGCAGAGTTTTATATAAGGCCACTACATATTTGGTGATGAGGATCCAAGGCCAAATGCCTTCAGATTCATCATGCAGGGTGCAACTGCTCCACCAGCGTCTCTCCAATCCCCAGGTAGGCCCGCAATTCCATGGCTGCAATGGGAGCCTTTGTTCAACAGGAGGGCTGTGGGGGACATGAACTACGCCGCACGGAGGAATAAAGCGATGCAGCTCAATGCCACGGAGGTCGAAGGGCAGAGAAAATGTGCAGGCCTGAAGCCCGAACAAGTGGTGGGAGACCATGATGATGTCTTCAAAGAAGCAGTGCGCAGGATAGTGAAATAATTCTCCAGCAAAGAGAACACCGCGCTGCACCATCTAAAATTCTACATATGGAAGCAGGAAAGCACGGAGTCAGCTGAGCACTATGTCACTCTCATGAGGGAGCTAGCTGCATTCTGCAGACTTTGTGATAATACTGAGAATAGAATTTGAGACATGCTGGTGGTGCACAAGAATCGTGGAAAGGTGCAGGACAAGTTCATCCTCGAGAAAGAACTGACTTTGGGTAAAGCTGTTCAGACTGCAAGAGCGGAAGAAGAAACCTCGAGCAGGTGCAAAGAAATGGCGGGAAAGTCACTGGCTGCAGATGTGACCGCTGTGCAGTGGAGAGGGCTGCAGGATAGACCCAGGTGGGACTTGGTTGAGGAAAAGGGGGGAAGAGACAAGAGCTCCTGAAGTGTCACAGATGCACCAGCACATAGCACTTAGTGAATGACAGAGAATGCCCTGCGACGAGCAAAGAGTGTTCAAAACTGCAGATGGTTCAGGCACATCGCCATAGCCTGCAAATAGAAAGGGAAGAAAATCACTTACATTGAAGATGCAGGGCACGCAAGTGGTTATGAAGAAAGTGACAATGAGAGGCCTACGGTCATAATGGTGAACAGCTTGAAGGTGAGGAGAGAGAAGCCGCATTGTGTCATAAAAGCCAATGGAAACGAGACTTGTGTAATGGCGTACTCAGGCTCTGATGTAACCATACTGTTATTCAGACGTCCAAGGATATGGTGGAACTTCAGCAAGTGGAGGTCAGAAGAACCTAACATAAACCCACAGTGTTCGGGGGAGTGTCAGTTAACTTGTTGGGTTGCATCAATGCAAGCATTGAATTCAAGGGCACGCAAACAACGACTAGGGTCTATTTCTCCGAAGAAGGCCCGGCAATACTGGGGTGGGATGACCAGCACACACTGAACATAAGGCTGGATCCCAGCACCGACGACCAAGTACTATCGATCAAGACAGGAGGAGCGTTAGCATTGAGAGATGAATTTCCTGTGCTGTTCTCTGAAACCCCAGGGAAAATAAAGAACTATGTTCACAAAATCAGTCTAGAGCCCAACGCACTTCCAGTCAAGCATAAAGTGAGGCCTGTGCCTGCAACTGCAAGAGGCTTGTTGCAAACTCAACTGATGAAAATGGTCAAGGAAGGCCCTATTAAGATTGTAGAATCCTTAGAATGGTTGAGTCCAGTGGTACTAATTAAGAAACAACACTCCAATGATATTGGAGTGTGCATAGACATACTCAGTTTAAATATGGATGTAATAACAGACAGCTAGCCACTGCCCAGCATCAACAAATTGATACTTATGACGAAGCAGGCCCAATATTTCTCCAAGTTGGACATGTGCGATGTATATCACCAGATAAGCCGCCATAAAGAGTCCTGACTTTTAACTGCATTCATCATGACGTTTGGCACACATCAGTACACTCAAATGCCACTTGGCTTCTCATCGGCTGCGTCGGCATTCCAGAGGATGATGGATTCGCTACTAACGAACATGGGAATCAAGTCTTACTTCAAAGATGACATCCTCATCTATGTTGGCAATGCCAAGACACATGATAAGACCCTCAGGAAAGTGTTGGAGAAACTTCAATAAGTGGGTGTACACCTTAGACATGAAAGTGCGTGTTTGGGGCAAAAGAAGTGGAATACCTTGCTTACAAAATCTCAAGAGACTGGGTTAGTCCCAAAAAGAACCTTCTACAAGCCATTGTCAAAGCCTCCGCACCAGAGTCAAAAGACAAACTATAATCCCTTCTCGGACTCGCAGAGTACTATGCCAAGTTTGGACCCTGGTTTTCAGAGACCACAAGTCTGCTGTGAGGATTGCTGAGGAAGGGCACCAATTACGAGTGAACCCTAAAACAAAGGTCTGTGTTTGAAGAAGTCAATAGGAGAATAGTGAATGCCCCGTGTCTGAGACCCTTCAACCCCAAGTGGAACTCCTACATAACTAGAGATGACAGCGCATATGGGCTGGGAGCCATGTTGACGCAGAAGAAAGGCGACGTCAAACACGTGGTCGATTTTGCATCTAAGGCCCTCTCATATGTGTGGGGCAGGAAGTTACGATTGGTCACTGACCATAAACCGCTGATCCACATGCTGAGCCCAGGAGGCATGAAGACCTCCACGACGAGATTGGCGCGGATAGTCACCAAGTTACAAGAGTACACGTTTGAAATTATGCATATAACTGGGTGAAAGAATGCAGAAGCAGACTGCAAGTCACGTCAGCTGGAGCGCAAAGAGCCAGCCACCACATTTCTTCTGGATAAATGCGTGGTAGCATCGGTGAACAACCCGAGAAGCTGCAAATTCATAGTGATGAGTGAGAACCACTGGAGGGAAGAATTGGAGAAAGACGTCAACCTTAGAAAAGTTGCCGACTGTGCTTGGAGATGGGTGGCCCAGTGAAAGGACCATTCCGGAATGATTAAGGTCCTACTGGAAGTGAGCAAAGACATAAATGAGGCTGATGGGCTACTCATGGGAGGGGATCAGGTTATACTGCCTGTGGGAATGCGGAAAGTGATACTGTGCAGAGCACACGTAGGTCACCTGGGAGGCAACATGACCAGGCGCAGGGTGAGAGAATCATACTGGTGGCCGTGCATGGTTCAAGACATCAGGGCAATGATAGAGAGATGCCATGAGTGCATGAACAGCGTCAAGATACTCAAACCATGACAAGACCCGTTGATCCCTGCTGAGACTCCTGAAGGAGTATGGCACAAGTTGGGTATGGACTTAATAGGACCACTAGACGCCATGTCACCTGACCACAAGTATGGGATGATGGTGGTGGTCTCAGGGATGTAATTTCACCAAAATGCCAGGGGTAGCGGAGTGAAATCACATGACCCTTGACCTCTGATGACATTGCAGGAAGTGATGTAATTTGACCCCACACTGAAGTTACATCACAGGAAGCAATGGAACATGACCTTACCCCTTGACAAAACAGGAAGTGATATCACATAACATTGTTCCTGAGTACACTATGAAAATCTGATTAAAATATCACTGTAACATGATAAACATTTCATACAAGAATGGATCACCATATGTATCGGCAGAAAAAACATGCTATAACTGCAACTTGCGAAAAGCAAAATACATAATCCAAAATGGATGCTTATTCTACTCTAAATACTTTTTGGAGGATTTTTTCTGCATTGTGAATTTGAGGTTTTCAAGAACAGACTAAATCAGTGACTCACCCCATGAAGTGTACCTGAAATAAACCTTTAATGAGTCTAGCAATTATTGCATAGAATTCCAGAAAGACAAATTATTTGTTATTCCGATTCTTTCTTAGTTAGGGTCACTGCTCAAAGTGTTACACCTGTAGAACCCCCTGTTTTTTTTAAGAAGGCTGAACAAGAAAGACAGGCACTCTAGAAACAAAGAGCCACATGGCACTGGGGCACAGACCAGGAGCTTCAATTTGTAACATTTGTAAAATGTTAGGGGTAGCAAGGGAGACTACAGGTGTAGCAAGGGAGACCTCAGACACCTAAATGACGTCCCTGGGTGTACCACCTATTGAAATGGGCTGGGGTGGAATTCATACCCAATATTACAACCGCCACCGTTACAGAAGTATTGCTAAGCACCACTTTTCAAAGAGATGGCTTGCCCAAAGAATTGGTAACAGACAATGGCATTCGGTTAGTGTCCAGGGAAATGGAAAGGGTCTTGCACATCCAGGGCGCTAATGTAAGTCGAGACATTGGCTCGTTAGATGTATTAGATGGCTATGGAGTCCATGTCAATTTCCAAGATCGCAATGACTTTGCCCTGAATCGGGATAATTTGCATCCAGGCACTTTCAACTCCTAAAACCACGTCAAGCTTAGTAAACAGCTCTTTTTACAGATTTCACATTTGAAAACGATTTCAGAGTCAGTTGGAGGTCAGGGGGTCAGTCAAACCGGTCACGGAAATGTGCAAAAAAGGCTTCATGCAGCACAGATTTTTAATTTATAGGAAAATAAAACAAAGTGACCTTCAGCTTTCGCGCTTTCATTTGCCACCTGTCTTCGGGATCCAAGTTGGCTGGTTGGTCCTCGATGATGATCCAGGTTGGCGCTTCTGCAGGAGCCTTCATATGGTCTGGGACCTACAAAGGAATGACACAATATCATCATAAACTCAAGAACAAAGCAATGCACATTATGACCGATCAAACATAGCTCCTCAAAGCAGAACCAGGCTCGGCTCTTCTGCACGCTGTAGCTATTCCCTGAGTGATGTAAGCATTGGGAGGTGGGAAGGCCAACGGGCTCTGCTCTTCTGCACGCTGTAGCCATTCCCTGAGTGGTGCGAGCATTGGGAGGTGGGAAGGCCAACGGGCTCTGCTCTTCTGCACGCTGTAGCCATTCCCTGAGTGGTGCGAGCATTGGGAGGTGGGAAGGCCAACGGGCTCTGCTTTTCTGCACGCTGTAGCCATTCCCTGAGTGGTGCGAGCACTGGGAGGTGGGAAGGGAACGGGATCGACTCTTCTGCACGCTGTAGACATTCCCTGAGTGGTGAGAGCATTGGGAGGTGGGAAGGCCAACGGGCTCTGCTCTTGTGCATGGTGTAGCCATTCCCTGAGTGGTGCGAGCATTGGGAGGTGGGAAGGCCAACGGGCTCTGCTCTTCTGCACGCTGTAGCCATTCCCTGAGTGGTGCGAGCATTGGGAGGTGGGAAGGCCAACGGGCTCGGCTCTTGTGCACGCTGTAGCCATTCCCTGAGTGGTGCGAGCATTGGGAGGTGGGAAGGCCAACGGGCTCTGCTCTTGTGCACGCTGTAGCCATTCCCTTAGTGGTGCAAGCATTGGGAGGTGGGAAGGCCAGCGGGCTCGGCTCCTCTGCACGCTGTAGCCATTCCCTGAAGTAGGACAGCCCCTGAAACTATTTCAGCAATTGGACTCTCAGCTAAGAGTTTGAACTTCTTCCAGAGGCGATGGGCGTGTTTATGAGCTTGGTGCTTGGCCCCATTATTTCCAGGCCTTCTCTAATGATGTGAGCGCCCCACCCTCATGCCATGGTCTCGTGCAGAGTAGTATTTCACATGCACGTGATATAAAGCTTTCAACCATCAATTCACACGAAGAGGCCAAGGGCGTGGGTAACAGTGTCTTCTTCGATGGCGGTGGTGTTTCTTACCATAACACAGTGAAAGCAATGGATGACTACCTGGATGAACTCCCACATGGAGGGCCACGTGATCCCACGCACTGCCTGGTTGGGGGAGCGGGGAGGTGGCCACAGGTAGCACGCCCCATAGACATGCTTCCTGCACCCTTAAGAGTGCCCCTCCTTTTAAAAAGCAGCACATGTGGGGTGTCTGCGGCAGGCTTTGGCTAGGGGAGGGGGCCCCCAAAGTAAAGTGCCACATTTTGTCTTTGATGTACTTGAGGGTAAGCTTCAATGCATTTGTGTTTGAGGTGACCTCAGTTTTCACGAAGGGTGAGTGAGTTGTGGGGTCGGGAGGTGGAGTCCCAGTTCTTCTTTCTGGCCCCAAGCCTGGCAATGACCCTCTGGACCCCATACAGGTGGGAGACTTGATACTGGGGCAGGCTGATGTAGAGCTCCCCTAAAGTAAGTAGGGTTAATGGTAGTTGATTTATAAGGCGCCCTCTGGGAACACAGGCACTGCCCTGCCCTGAGCAAAGCTCCAGGAGGTGGAAGGGAAGAGGAGGCGGGAGCAAAGGAATAGGTCAGGATACACGGCGCAGATCCGATGGGGGCATTCAGGGTAACCATGGGGCGACCCGTGCTGATGCTCGTACACAGGAGGCGAGGGGCATATATGCCATGTATTGGCATCTGTGATTCAATGGTAGTCTCAGGTGGGATGTAAGGCTGCCATTGGTAGTGGACGTTGCTCATGTGTCGCCAGGAACAGAGCAGTGGGCTGGCAGGTGAGAGTCAAGAATGAGCTGGCAGTGGCCAGGATCTCCCAAAGCACAAATATCCCACCTCGCATGTACATAGAAACACAGGTACAGGGGACAGGTGCGATTGATAGGTTGTGAGGTCTCTGCATTGACCTCATGCAATATTCTGCTGATTACCTTCTACTCACACCGCGCCGGCTCGCGACAGGCTCGCGACAGGGTTATCCTTGCGCCTTGCACTGTACTGAGCAGGTGCCTCCTTAACACGCTCCTTAGAATAGCTTCAAGTAATATTTGGGTGTGGTCCGCAGTTTCCATCTCATGATTTTTTTGTTTGATCATATTCATAGAGCTACCATGTGGAGCAAGTAACCAAGCGGTAATCTGGCTGCATTACGAGTTTGGAGGTATAAGCAGTGCCGATTTCTCCTACTGGAATTACAATTACCACTGGTGGCAAAAGGTGAATTGAAACAATTTATGAGTTGTGGGTAGTCTCCATATTGAAGTCTTATAGGATGCTATTGGAAAACCCTGTGAGGTAATTCCACTGCACATAATTCCTCCATTGTTTTGGAGGTAATTCCTCCGGAGGTAATTTCACTGGTAATTGGGTTGCCGCCAAACTCATAACACTGCTCCGCCCCCTGATATCCCTCTGCCACCGGGACATTACAGGAGCCTGCAGGCATAGTTGGAGTCTGGCGGTCCGGAAAGGGTGCCGGTACGTTGCTACTGACACCCTTATATCCGGACAGCAAGGCTCGTTATGAGGCACATTTGCCGCTAATATTTTGGAGGTAATTCCGCTGCAAATAATTCCTTCATTGGTTTGGAGGTAATACCACCTGTGGTATTTCCAGTGGAGATAATTCCTCTGTTGTCGGAGGTAATATCTCCAGAGGTAATTGCACTGGAGATGATTCCTGCATTGTTCGAGGTAATACCCCCAGAGGTAATTCCCTTGGTGATAATGGGCCATACTACGACTATGGCGGCAAGGGGTAAAATTGATGGTAACTCAGTTACTGCCAATTTTACCACTGCACCAAATTATGAGCTTGGGCCTGGAGTGGAGGATTTACCTCCAGGAAAATCTTGGAGGTAAATTCTGCCACTCACTGCCAAAGAATCGTCAGAGTCGACGGAAATTCCACCACAGTAATTCCGCCATGAAAGCCCCATTGACTCCAACAGACTCAAAATAAATGGGGAATTACACGGCCACCACCACTTCTAATCGGGCGGTAATTCTGCCAGACCAAGTGGCGGAAACTGTAATTCAGTTGGTCAGTATTCCGGCGGATTTACCGCCAGGATACTGCCAAACTCGTAATGAGGCCCAATGTTTCCATTGTTTTGAAGGTAATGATATGATAGGTTATTTATAACACGCTTAATACGCATAAGTTTCTAAGCGCGGACCCGGGGATTGAACCTGTGTTGCTTTGTGTTATCTTGCTTCCAAGGTGAGCACATTGCCACGGTGCTATCCTCCCAGACCTCCAGAGGTAACTTCCACAGGAGATAATTCCTCCATTGTTGGGGGTAATACCCCCAGAGGTAATTCCATTGGAGATAATTCTTCCATTGTTTTGGAGGTAATCTCATGAATATGCTGGAGGCGCTCCCTTCTGTCGTGAATGGAATTTAGAACCAGGAGGACTGAATAAACAGTAGGTCATTATGTCGGCTGCAGTTTTGTCAGTGCTAAGGGCATCTATGTTCGTCCTGAATTGACTCAGGAAATCATTGCAGGCTCCACCCACTCCAGCAGTTAAGTGAAACTCATGCAGCTCAATGCATGTAGTATGGAAAATGCAGCAAAAACTCCCCAAAGCCCTTTCCAGCAGCAATGCTGTGGGACAATGATGCAACGGACAGCAAGAAAGATCACCAGTTGTGGAGGACAGACACACATGAAAGGCACACAAACACTTGACAACTTGTGGGTAGTCTCATACAGCACATCCAGGTACCGCTGTAACACCAGCGTGGGACTTTTCATTCCTGTGTAAGCATGTACATCTCTCTTCAAATAGTATAAATTAGAGGGCTCCTGGCAATCATATCCAGGTAGACAAGTAGATACTAGGAAACAAATTAATCAGGGCATCCCCGAATGTATAAACAGACTCCAGTGTCTATGTAAAAATGAATGAATTTACTCTTAAGTAAGTTGAAATTGAAAAATTGGACATTTCATTACAAAAGATCGTCATAGCGTTAAACATTCATAAACAATAATAACAATTTGATATGTTCACTGGACAAAGAAACATTTATTAATGTTGGAAGAATCAAATGGGAGTGATCATGTAAAAACTTTTTACATACAAAATTTCAAAGAGAAAGTGGGTCCCATTTCATCTATTGGGAGCCCTATAACATGTTGCTGGCTGAACCAAACAGTTATATAAACAGTATGGGCAATCAATACTGTGTAAGAAAGTTGTTGACACGGTTGTGTTTCGGCCACTTGTAGCAGCTGTAAGGTGTTTAGAACTGGGCGGCCTTCATCAGGACGGGAAACATAATGAATTAAAGGTTCACTAATTGATGGTTCCTGTGTGTATCTGTGAAATAATCAAAACATGCTGTGAGGGGATGAGTCTGTGTACGGGTATTTTGTACATGATTTAAGATGCTTTTACTGCTTTTATTAAAAAGGGCTCGTAAAGGGCTTACCGCGCAGATGTTATTGAGCACAGTCATCGAGGAGACCACTATCACTTGTTTGTAGAGGATCCAGGCAGGGCTGATGTGGAAAATCGACATACCGCCTTGTGAATTGTAATCTGTCCAGAATATTCAGACAAAAAGAAAAAGAGAGAGAGCGCCTTGGTGAGTTAATCACCTAGCCTGGCGCAAAAATGGGAGAGAAGCGTGGCGTGCTGGTGTTGCTCACAGAAGATGTGGCTCCTTCTACTGAGTATATGATGTTCAGGCTAGGGTGATCAAACCCTGGTGGCTCAAAGTGGATATTTATGCTAGTAAGAGCTAGGTATGGTGACCATCCGATACACTAACATGGGTGTTTATGCTCGCAAGTGCTGGGTATGGAGACCACACAGTCCACTAACGTCCTGGCTGATATGATCGGATCTGGTAGTAGCATGCAAAAAGCATATAGGTGCACAGGATGTGTCTGTGCATGGCCTGCTGTGCTGAATGCTGCCTTAGTGTAATATGCGTGTACAGCACTGGTATCACAGCGGCAGAGAAGTGCAATTAAATATCTATAAAATCTTGGGTGTATAGAGGTTATCACTCACATAGTAAAAATCTATATGTGCGACATGCTGGAAGAAATGCGGTCCGCACTGGGTATGCAGGTGCTGGGCTGGTCGAGGAGTGCGGGCCTGTGATGGTGTGGTCATGTCGTCTTGCAGCATGTGCACATCCTATTAACTGTTGGAAGGCAGGGGGGGGGCGTTCAAGTCTTCCGAGCGTGTAGAATCCCTGTGGGTGTCCGTATGTGACTACAGAGGCGCTCGGGGCACTGTGTGTATCACACAGAGCCTGGTTGTCTGGGAGACGGTACGCAGCCGTGTAAGATCTGAAAAGCCATCGGTCATCTTAAGATGGACTTGCGACTGATACAAGTATGGATGAACAAGGGTGTGGTGTGGTCATTTACAAATTACAAAAAGCCCCCCCAATGGGGAGCAAGTGGAGCAGCTCCAACAAAAATCTTAAGAAGGGCACCCGGGGTATCACAGCCAAATAAACATGCTGATGTGTACACCAGGTATCTGACAACATGGAATGGGGCATTGTAGAATGTTATCACATATGGAGGCGGTACACTAGAGAAAGCGGGATACTCAGATGGCACCGTGGGTGAGGTGGCACTCTTACCTAATTGGGAACCAAACTTGTCAAAAAGCCCATAGCGTCAGAGAGGGTAGGTGGCTGAAACTGATCTCTAATATGGCATTGTGTACCGTACATCCAGCTGTGTCCTAGAGTATAACGGAACAAAGTGCTTGTGTTAGTGTGCCTGGACAAGTAACGTCTTGCGTGTGGAAAAAAACACATCTATGTACATAATCAGAGATAGCTCTGAGAAAGTGTAGATTGTGACGACATTAAACATATTACTGTAAGGATACACATCAAGTCAGAAAGTGCATTGGATCAGAGCAATCAGGGAGAAACACAAATACACAATACATGGACACCAGGCCGCTATGAAGTGGTTCCACTCCAGCATGATGTTCAGGCCCTTTTTGACAGTGTTCAAGCAGTGTATCCATCTCTGTTCAAGTTGTGTTCATTTTTTATTGACATTACCTCGTCTTATTTGAGAGGTAAGCATTTGAAGAACAAACCATTTTGGCTCTTTGAGTGTTTATTTTGGATGTAGTGTTCCACCAGAGGCTTTTCAGGAACATGGTTTCTAATGCAAGAGCGGTGCTCAGAAATCCATTGTTTCACTGCCGTATTGTTTTGCCAACATGTAGTAAACCACAGGGGCACTCTATGACATATAGCACTATTTTGATGTTGCAGTGGGTATGTGATTGAAGGATTCACCGGATATTACTATATTGAAACGTTTTTTTGGTTTCCGTGAAATTGCTTACCACACAGTGGGCACTTTTGTAGTGGCCTTTCACCGGGGTAAACCCCACAGTGTCTCAGTTGTCGTGGATTTGACTAGTTCCAAATACATGTGGAGTAGATGTTCTCTGAAGTTTGGATTTATTTTTTAATACAAAAAACGGTTTCTTGGCTAAAGTACTTTTGTTCTTAATACAGTGCCAATGTTTGTTGGTGGTACTTTTTATCATGTTGCCCCGTGGGCTACAAGTGGTTACACACACTAGCCTTTCTTGTGTTTCTCTGGCTTTTGGAATCAGACAGGTTTCCCTGTTCGTGTTGGCTGCTCGTTTTGTGGAGAATTGAACCACTTTTCTTGGGTATTCCCCTTGGATGAGTCTCTTTTGGAGATTTTCTGCGTGTTGTAAGAACTTGGTCTTTTCCGTACAATTCCTCCAGATGCTCAGGAACTGGAAATATGGAAGGGTATTATTTTAGTGCAGTGGGATAGCAACTGGAAAAGTGGAGGAGGCTGTTTCGATCTGTTTTCATACGGAATACTTCTGTCTCGAGTTCTGTGCCAGACTTGTAGATGTATAGTGAATGCGATGTGTATGTGGTACGTGTTCAACTATCCATGAAAGAGACGTAGTTATTTTGCAGACCCTGTCCAGATAAGGAGTACGTCATCGATGTATCGATACCAGATCTGAATATGGATCTTGAAAGGGTTGGAATCTGAGTAGATATGGTCTGTCTCATAATGGGGCATATAGAGACTGGCTATGTCTGGGGCAAATGTAGCTCCCATGCTGACGCCTTTGATTTGCTTAAATATCTGTTCCTTGAACAGAAAGAAGTTTTCGGTCATGGCCAGCCTACTGCACTCTAAGATTAAATCTGGTGTCGAGGATGGTTTGCAGGACTTCCAGGCATTCTTGTTGGGGGATAGAGGTATATAAAGCTCCCACGTGGAGAGCAGCTAGAATACAAGTTTCTGGTAGCGTCACATTCTCTAGGATGTTTAGGGTTTCGGTAGTATACTTGATATATGATGTCATGTTGGTGACAAAAGGTTTCAAGAATAAATCTGTTTAAAGAGGCAGTGGTTCAAGGAGTGAATTACAAGTAGAAACGATAGGACGACCCAGTGGATTTATTGGTTTTTATGACCCTTCGGTAAGATATAGAAAGGTGGGATTCTGGCATGTGTTTTATTAAGGAGAAACCTTTTGTCTTCGCAGATCCAACCCTCTTGTTCAGCCTGGTGTGTTAGGCTCTGGATTTAATCTTGAAGCCGTGAGGTAGGATTATAGTTCAGTTTTATGTAAGCCTCAGTGTCAGATAGAAGCCGTGTGCATTCCTTTTCATAGTCATGGGTGTAAGGATCACTACACAGCCTCTTTTATCTGCTGGTTTTATGGTGATCGCATTATTGTTATGGGAATTTAGCACTTGCCTCTCTTCTCTGGTGAGGTTGTCTTGATAATAGTTTTTCTATTGGATGTTTCCTAGTATGGTTCTGGTGACAACATTTTCAAAAGCCACAAATTCAGCTGGAATTAATTGAGGTGGAGGATTAAAGAAGGATTTTGCCTTCATTCCAGTTATGTTCACGTGGACATTGGCTGCTGTGCCTTCTTGTCTTTTTTTGTTGGTCTGGTGTTCAGGGCGATAGACCTCAAAAAAGTACTTCAGACTGGTATTTTTTTCTAAAAAATCTATTGAGTTCTAGTTCTGTTTCAAAGGCTTGGGCCTTTGTGGCCGGTACAAACGAGAGACCTTTTTCTAGTAAACTACCCTCCAACGTTGTAATAGGATGTGCAGATAAATTGTAGACAGGGATGGTGTCATCAATCATTGGTTCATGTACCAATGGCGCCGCTCTTTCTCTCTAGTTCTCTTTGTCTGAATAGTCTGGACAGATTGTCATGCACAAGGAGATATGTCAATTTTTCACACCAGCCTTGCCTGGATCCTCTACAAACAAGGGATCCTCCATAACCGTGCTCAATAACATCCATGCTGTAAGCCCTTTATGGGTCCTTTTTCAATAAAAGAAGTAAAAGCATCTTAAATCATGTACATATCTTCCTTCCCGAGCCCTTCGCTCATCCGCCTCCAACTCCCTCAGGATCAGCCACTTCTCAAAGCAACGAGCTGGGGGTAGATCTCTCTCCGCAGCAGGGGCCTCCCTCTGGAACAGCCTTCCTGCCTCCCTGAAACTTGAGGAGAACCATCTCCGGTTCCGGAAGCACCTCAAAACCTTCCTCTTTGCTTCTGCTTTCTCTCTCCCTCTCCCCTGCTGAACAGCTAATATCCTTAACTGAAACTGCACTGATTCTGCAACTGGGCCACTCTTAACGGCCTCGGTCCTGGGCCCAGTCACTCTCCACTTGCACTGATGCACTGGAACCCCTCTGCACTGCGGGACTGTCTCTGTATCCCTACAGCCCCCCCCTTTTCCCAGCACTTGTTCTTCACTTACCTTGCACTTGCCACCAGCTGGCCCTATTTATTTATTACTTTACGCCACTTACCTTGTACTGCACTTCCCCCCTCCCCTTCCCCTTGCACTTTTCCCCCTCCCCCACCCCTGCACTTGCGCGATCTGAATGACACCTGGCCTAGTAGGATCGTTGTCTGTCTCCCCTTGTTCCTCCCCTCCCTGCCTCGTCGCGCCTTGAAACACCTGTGTATAGGCGCGTTACAAATGCCATATCATATCATATCATATCATACAAAATACCTGAACACAGACTCCTCCCCTCACTCATAGCATTTTTTGATTGTTTCACAGAAACACACAGGAACCATCATTTAGTGAACCTTTAATTTATTCTGTTTCTTGTCCTGATGAAGGCCGCCTAATTCTAAGCACCTTACAACTGCTACAAGTGGCCGAAACTCAACCGTGTTGATGACTTTCTTACACATTATTGATTTCCCATACTGTTTATATAACTGTTTGGTTCATCCAACAACATGTTATACGGCTCCCAATAGATGAAATGGGACACACTTTCTCTTTAAAATTTTGTACGTACAATATTTTTACATGTACACTCGCATTTGATGCTTCCACATTAATGAATTTTTCTTCATCTTGTGAACATATCACATTTTTATTATTGTTTATGAATGTCTAATGCTATGACGATCTTTTGTAATGTTATGTCCAATGTTTCTATTTCAACTTACTTACGGGTAGATTCCTTCAAATTTACATAATAACTGGATACATTTACAAAGAATACAACCATATTGCGGCACGGCACGGCACGGCACAGCACGGGAGAAGCCATGGTGAATGAAACCAGTTCTTTTCAAGCTATGCAGAGCATGGGGTCAAGTGGGGGTGCCTGAGAATATCCCACTTTGGTTTGATCAAGGCATTCCTGTTACTTCTACATGGCAGACCAAAGTTGGCAGTTTGGTCTATATCCTTTGGGGAAGAGTATTTTCTATTCTTCCAAGGGGAAGGTGTAGCGGTATGGCAATAGTCCATGAGGGTACTTGGAATGAGAGTATTATTTCAAGGGCAAATGGGGATACCATGTCACATCTAGTGATGCGGAAGCTGGCCCACAAAGGCTCCTGTCCGAGCTTCACAATCATTTTGCTGTGGAAGCCCAGGAGCAGGAGCTCCCCTTCACTTGTGCACTGCAGGAGCAGCACACTTATCCAATCCGACCTTTAGAATAATGAAGGTAAGCCCGTGGGCTTAATCCGCTGCACTCGACTTTATTAGGGTCCACTTTCCAGATGCATGCACATTTACAGTATAATCTGAAGCTGCTGATCTGTCCCCTCTACGAGCGTGTCAGGGCCCGACTTGTGAATCAATATTTGTTTCCTCTACAAAACAAACCGTGAGGATTGTACATTTCAAGATGGCCGCCGCAGCGAAAATCACACCCCCAGGGCAGTGATTGTGCCTGTGGAAGCTGATTGGCTACTCATCTGCATTTGACCAATTGTGGGCCACCAGCAGGAGGAAGCCGGCCCCCAACAAAGGCTCACAAAGAAGGCACCTGTCTGAGCCGTAAGGACCGAAGGACTGAGGCCAGGAGAGTCCCATCATGCCTGTTAAATGCCTGCCACATCCGCCTACTTGCCTCCTGACCCTACGTAACATTCACACTGACCAGCGAATTTGTTTGCCCCACTTACATCTCCTATCCTCCTAGTCCAAGTATCCACACACCACCCTGAAATCTGACTTCTTATTGTTGTCCTACGCATATTGATATTGATATTTTATTTCTATCGCGCTCGTACAGAAGTGTTTCAGAGCATGTATGCATCCCGTCATGCCACATACACAATGACGGCCGCATATACTTGACAACACTACTGTGCCGCTTCTTGCAGATACACCTCGCTCTGCGCACTGTACGATTGCCTTGGTTACCGGTATACTTGTGCACAAAAACCTGATATGCCTAAACGTTAAGTGAAATCACTGGATTTACCGCTGTGCGTTCACTGAAAGTAAACTGGGACCTTACTGCCACTGTTACAGCCAAGCATCTACCACACTTCTCTCGACACCCCATAGCATCAACACTGTTCATTGCACTCAGCATGAATAGCGGCGCCTACCCTGGACTCTATTGCCACAAACTCAAATGACTTTTCAAACTTGTGCACTCCACCACGGCAAGTAGTGCAACCCCCTTACCTTGCTGCGCTCAGCGGAATATCCCCGAATGCCTTAACTTGCATAGTTGTCACCAGTTATCGTTATCATTGTTATTAAGACTGTTACTCTTCTCAACTGTCTAGCCATACAAAATACCTAATGAAAATCTAAATGTACATACCTGTAATTAGTCAATGTCACAATTGCTGCCAGCATTGCCTTATTAGACATACATGCCCAATCAATGGTCAACCTGATTACCATGCAACTCCTACTCTGTCGTGCTAATCCTCATCATAGTTATTATTAATACTATTTCCTGTCACCTGCCTAGCCGTGCCTAATGCCCACATGTCCAAACTTGTAAATATGCATGGTGAGCAAGACTAACCTAGTCTCAAATGACTGCCCATCCTACATAGCTGAGCATTGTATTGCTTGCCTGCACAGACCTGACCAAGTGCTTATTTACTCAGGACGGCCATGCACCAGACCATCCCCTTAATCACACTATATAGCAACTGAGGTAACTCCTAGTGTGCACTACAGACAGACATTGATCTGCCAAATTTAGAACACTCATGGACACCACCAGCCTAGAGGCCTGGCCTTGCTCAGAAGGCTCCTTCATCCAGATTGGGAAGGGCCTTGCCTGCCCATGCTGTTCTCAACACCACCCCCTCCCATACCCTCGCCCCTTCCTTAGCAAAACTCCCCCAATCCCAGCACTAGCACTGGGACTTACACCTGCCATCACCCATCCACTCCGGATAAAACGTTGTGATGCCTTACCAACACAGCCCACTGCCCGCGTCTCGTCCTCCCGACGGCCCTACAAGGAGACACAGACTATCTTCTCGTACCATTATCCAGCTCACTGCCCATACCTTACAGAAACCCCAGACATCTGACACAACTGATCCTATGCCTACATACCCTAAGTGTCCCATAGATGGACCTAATTGAAAACTCAGTCTTTCCTCTTGAATTAACCGACACCACACCCAACATCCTAGCAAAGCCTATTTGCCCACTATTCACAATAAACTGAAACCGGACCTAACAAACTCTTTAGTCATAGAGTCAACACCACGTCAACAAAAAAAAAGAAACATAGATCTGCCAACTCTAAAGGCCAACCTTACCAAGTCATATTATACAATCACCACCTATCTCAACTGACAAACTTAAATGCCCTGTCAATAGGAGCTCACGTAATAACGAATCAACCAACCACGACGAGACCATACAATTAAAAGGCGCCCTCGTTAATGTAAGATCAGACCCAGCCCATTCCTTTGACATCACAGACGTAATCAAAACTAATAATCTAGACTTTATTGCAGTCACGGAAACCTGGCTACATACAGCCTCTGGCCCATGCCTATCTCTAGCTATCCCAGAGAACTACTCCATTTTCAGGAAGGACAGAACATCAGCCAAAGGAGGCGGAGTGGCTCTAATAGCAAAAAATGCCATACACATCAGAATCCTAGCAGAGCAGCCCTTCACCTCTTGTGAAGCCATTACGCAAAGAATATCAGTCACGCACACTTGCACACTCACTCTCCACATTGTTTATAGGTCTTTCGATGACATCAATGACCTATTAGCCTACAACACGAAACCCCACTGTAAAATTATCATCCATGGGGATTTCAATCTTGGCTTGAATGATCCTCTTGACTCTCATGTTGGTCTCCTGGCCAACTCCATGAATGCTCAGGGATTTACACACAGAATTTGCTCTCCAACTCACAAAAAAGAACTTATCCTAGAATGGATCGCTGACTCCAACTGCACCACAGACATCCTTTCTAACACCTCAGTTCCTTCAACAGATCACAATACTATAATCTGCTCCACCACCCTACCTATCAAAAATCCAAAACACCCCTTGCCACTAACCACTGCACCCTCTAGAAGTCTGAAAAAGATCAATCGGGATAGCATACTACCACTCTTATCACCTATACTGGAAACAATCAACTTGGACAATAATCCACCAGCATTGATCAGTTTATACAACAAAGTCATTACTGAAGCAATTGAGAAAGTGGCCCCCTTGAAATTCAAAAAAGTTAAACCTTTGGCACATATCAACCCTTGGTTCAACTCTGATCTCCAAATTTTGCGTGCTTCCAAAAGCGATTCCGAAAGTACCTGGGTTAAATCACTGACACTTGATAACAAAACCTCCTTCCAGACAATCTCTAACAACTACAAGGCAGCAATCATCAAAGCTAAAAGTGACATTTACAACCAAAGAATCCAGAATGCCCAATCAAACTCTAGAGAACAGTTCAACATCCTCCGCGAGCTTCAATCACCTGCCCCCTTACCAGACCATTCCTCCAAAGATATACAATGGTTCTCTAAGGTACAAGACGCCCAAGCAGAAAAAATGGTGCTACTACAAAATAAAATAGAACAAAAAATAAAATCAAACTTATCCTTGACCAGACCACAGCCCCTACAACCACAGTCACAGAATTACACATAGCTAGCAAATTCACATTCAGACCTGTGTCTATACTTGAAACCAACAATATCATCTAAGGTCTTAAACCATCACGATGCAAGGGAGATATCTGCCCGGCAACCTTGCTAAGAGAATGTGCTAATGATCTAGCCCCCTTCATAACCTGCCTTATCAACAGCTCCTCTGTTACGAACACAGTACCAGATGACCTTAAAGAAGCCTTGGTATTGCCATTATTTAAATAAATACCCTGGACCCTAATATCCCTACACATTTCTGGCCCATCACCACAGACTTAACTAATTCCAATTGGTAACAAATCCAAATTAAACAATCTCCCCCAACAATACAAATCATTCAAAATTGATGGTAATACAATCACTGTCGGAAAGGAAATAAAAACTCTAGTGGTCTATATCGACTCAGCTTTCGCACTAAATCGACAGGTTAATGTCATTGTCTCCTCTTGGGCCTACAGATCAAAATAAATAAGAGCGAGCAAGCCCTTCCTCTCATCTGACAAGAGCATCACTCTAGCCAGAGCTCTAATTCTAGCCAGGATAGATTATTATAACTCACTCTTTGCTGGCACTAGCAATAGAAACATTAGAAAACTGCAAATAGTTCAAAGCAATGCCATCAGAGCAGCATTAAATATACCCAAGAACAAACACATTTCATCCACTAGGCGAAACATCCATTGGCTCCCAGTCCAAGACAGGATTAATTTTAGAATCCTCACTCTCACACATAAATGCCTTACCAAGAATGCACCTGCCCACCTCAGCAACCTGATCAACAAAACTCACACTATCAGACTAACACGTTCCTCTCATGCCAACTACACTGCGATACCAAGATTCAGAAGACAGAAAGCAGGTGGCACTAGCTTCCAGGCAATAGCAGCCAAATTGTGGAATACCCTCCCCACTCAACTGAGAAATGACACATCCTTATGGTCATTCAGAAAAAGCATAAAAACCCGCCTATTCAGATTAGACTCACAGCTGTAAGCTTAAATCTTGATAGACACTGGAGGATACAATCGCTGATCTCGGCATTACTCTACATAGCTTGTCTGCAACTTAATGTGATCTCCTGCCTATGTGTTATTATTGAAAATGTATCTGTTTGCACATCTGTCTAACTGTAACTAGTCTTACGAAGCACAAAATGTAACCATGTTCCTAAACTTTCAGCGCCTAGATGCCTATGGGCTGTGAGCGCTCTACAAATGTACAAATAAATAAATACATGAAGCCATGACATCACCCCGGGGATTGTCTCCTCTCATGTGATCCTCACTCATATAGCCGCCTCCCAGGGAGAGGATTAGGTAGCGGCAGCCCTCCCCTGGCCACATGAGAGGAGATCGTTGCTGGGGAATTAGTGATGGCTCCATTGGATTCATCAAAATTACCTCTCTTAATCACTGCCACCTCCTTGCCTTCAGCTTTTCTCTCCTCCTCCTGATAGTCAGTGTTCTCCGCTGTTGTTCTTTGCCACCACCTTGCCTTCAGTTTTTCTCTCCTCCTACTGATAGTCATCGCTCTCCGCTGGTGTTCTTTGCCACCACCTTGCCTTCAGTTTTTCTCTCCTCCTACTGATAGTCGGTGCTCTGCCCTGGTGTTCTTTGCCACCTCCTTGCCTTCAGCTTTTCTCACCTCCTACTGATAGTCATCGCTCTCCCCTGGTGTTTTTTGCCACCTCCTTGCCTTCAGTTTTTCTCTCCTCCTCCTGATAGTCATCGCTGTCCCCTGTTGTTCTTTGCCACCTCCTTGCCTTCAGTTTTTCTTCTCTTCCTCCTGATGGTCTTGGATCTCTGTCTTTTGCCTTCACCCCACTCCTGCTGATGTCATCCACCTCCTTCTCTGTGCCTTCAGCCTCCACGCAGAACCACCACACACTCTACTGTTCTCTATGCCTCCAACTTCTGACTCAATGCCTTCCCAAGACTCCAGAGTCCCTCTATAGTCCAGTAGTTTTGCCTGTTTCCAGTGAGTTTGGGGTTCTGGGACCAGCACGTCATGTGATTAGGTAACCAACAACCCTACTCTAGAGCCCTCAGGTACTCTGTATCTCTGTGCATGTGGTAAAGCGACCTGCAGTCCAAGCTGTGAAAGCAGTGTGACGCCGCCTTTGACCCTTTTGTTCGGTGTCAGTACAGCAGATCACTCATTTACTGCCCATCAGCCTTTTTTTAGTTGGGCTAAAGCGCCGCCTATAAGCATATACTATTGTATTAGAGCACAAATAGGGAGAAATGGCATATGAGGAGGGACACAAAGCTTGCAGGTGTTGTTTGGTTATTTGCCCGTTGACTGCCCACGGCGATGCTAATCGCTATGGCCATTCCCCCCCAGTTCCTGCCCATCCTGCCCAAAATACCTCCTCATGGGAACGCTTTGAGCGGTAATAAAAATGTAACCAGGCTGCCTTTAGGCACTCAATTCATAAGCACTCTGTGTGCCCGTCACTAAAGACCTGTTAAAAAGAAGCATTGGCAAAGCCAACAGTTTTGGCGTGTTTATACGTTTTAGGCACGTGTCAGGCACTGCTATTAGATGCCCAGGTACTCGCACCATTTTGCACCTGCTACCATGAATGGCCAGTTAATACCACTGCGGAAGTGCCTGGCAAGTGCCTTTCCCATGACTACACAAAAGCCCAAACTGTTGGCATTGCCAGTGCTTTTCTCTCTTCCTGTTAAGCGCATGTGGAGGTTGCACTGATCCGCTCTCCAAAGACTCCAGGGCAGTGAAGAGCAGTGTGCACTGACTGCCTTTGCTCAAACCAAGTCTTTATTTTTTTTTATCCTTGGCAGCCGAGCAGGGAGTGGCAAGATGGGAACCACACTGACTTTTCAATACATGTTCGACTTGGCTGAAGTCAATCCTCTTCCTCAATATGGGGGTTGGCTTTCCAAAGGAACTACTTTAATGTCCCAGCAGTAGGGCTCAGCTAGGGGTCTCTTCAGAAGTGGGTAAGGGTGCCCTGGTGGCTACACCTAACTCTGCACCCCATATGGGTTTCAGAGAGCTTCTGGGGTCACCTTACTCCTTTCCAGGGGTGGATTTCATGATTCCCCTCGCTCGGACCCAGGCCTTTGGAGGTCAGGCACCTCCGATGGTTTTGATACTAGACTTTATCCTAAGGATGAAGATGGAATGGGGGGCTGAGGGGTCTCCTGCGTATTTCATAGAGCAAGTGGTGGCATCTGGTCAAGGCCCCATCGCCAAGCCTTCAACATGGCACTTGTCAGAGAGCATTTTCCAGTGTGTTGGCCTTGTGTTGGGTTGGGTTTTCTGTGAGATGGTTTCTCATGGTGGAATGGATGGATACCCATTCTGCGCCTTTGTCTCCTGGATTTAGCTTTTGTGTAGTTTTTGTAGAGTGCCACTTTCCCAATGGTGGTTCTGCTTCACAAGGCTTTTCTGATAAGCCCCAAAGTGAAGCCGCTGCTTCCAGAGGGACATGAAGGCGGAGCCCACACGATCTTACTACCATAGGGGTCCCCAGAGGGACGCGTAGGGGAAAATCCTCCTCCATTGGTTGCTTTGCCCCTCCTAATTGGTGGGCTGCCCCCACCTTACTGCACATCCATAGGATTCACAAGCAGCAAGAAATCCATGGATCCCGGTGCCGGCTCCAGCATCTACGCGCGCACAGGGTTACATTGTACCTGTTCCCTCATTGATGTCCAATCAGCCAACAGGTTTTACTGCTCACCAATGTGTCAAACCTGCACCCTTTTCTATAGACGGCCTAACTCACTGCCCTCCCCTATCCAGTGTTCACCTCTGAAGCTATTTTGCCTCTGTAGGTCGGTTAACCAATTAGAAACTTTTTTTCTAACCATTTGATCAAATACAGATTTAGATTGGCTTCCGCGGTTTTAGAAAATGAATCCTACATAAGGACTGGCTCAAAGAGGCCTGGCTCTCAGCGCATTGAGAGACAGTTTGGCCTGAGAAAGTCGCGTGCAACTGGAAAGAGGATACTTATAAAGAGGACTCCTTTCAAATGAAAGAAATGCTTTAAAAAAAAAAGGTTAGGTGGAAGTCTACAAACAGTAGAAACAGCAACCTTAAGTTACAAACACTCTCTCCATAGCAACATAAATTCAATCATGGAACTCCTCAAATAAACACACACTCCTTAACACTAGAATCCCACCGTAACACTCGGATCAACTGGTAGGCAGGTTCCACCAGTACCAGAGTTCAAGGAAGAGCTAGGCGCTGTTCATCCTTATGACGGGGGGGGGGGACCTTGTTGCAAGGGCCTCTCAGGACGCTATACGTGCGATTATCAGCAGTTTTATTTTTAAAGTCAACCCTAGAACTCCCGCAGTCCTTTGGTGGGAGATTAAATTTTTCCAGGGGCTTCGACTGGCTAGGGACTTCATGTGCCGCTCAGCCTCTCTGTGTCAAAGAACCAGAATACCCCAGCGAGGGCTCCAGCAAGTTTGCCAACGCCTCCGCAGTGGTCGGGGTTTTGATGGCAGATGGTCCTGGAGGTCTCATTCGTTTCTCCACAGGGAGCTGGGCAACGCAAACCAAAGAGGAACTTACCTCTAGACTCTGGAGATTTAGATCCGATTGTGCGGAAGAAGTCACTGTTTTAGTATTCTTCACTACCAGAAGTAGGTGGTTATCCAACCGTGACGTCAAAGTGCTCCTCTCGCTGTTCTGGACTGGCAAAGCATTAGTAGGGCATGGTTGATGGAAGCTGGTTGAGACGACTGCTTCTTCAAAGCTGGGGCACTTTCAGAAAAGCTATCTGTGTGGCTGGGAGCGGCGGGAATTGTGCTTTACATGGGAGAGGCCTCCTGTATTGCAAGCTTGCGCAGAAAGGTACGTGAGGAGGTCTTGTTATTATCCCTTCCCCCTTTACCTTTTTTAGTATTTTGTACCGACATTGGTACAATGTGTTGCCTTGTTTGTGCCACGAAAGGTGGCAACCGCTTTTGGTAAGCCGAGAGGCAACATTGCAATTGCCCCCTTGTCCCCTCTGTTGCTGGTTTTCCCAATATAACGATGGCATCTTCGTGAGCCGGCGTAAGCTGGCGACAGTCAGAATGATCCTTACCCTTACTCATTTGATGGCCAGTGGCGTTTTGCAAGATGGAAACAGCTTGGGAGAGATCAGATCTCTTTGAAGTAATGACGTCACTCAGCTTCTTTTGCAGAACTTTCTAATTTAGACAAAATAGAGTTCAAAATGATGGCGTGTGTTCTAACCTCGGCCTTTATACTACTGTAAAGCAAAACAAAAAAAGATAAAATATAATTGAAGGCAGCCAAGGCAGTTGGGCATTTGTGCCATTGTGCCTCCCTGGATGAGGAGATAGAAAACCTTTCACCCCCTGAGCTATGGCGCGAGAATATTGTGGGGAGTTGGCTTGACCCCCTCGTAATGCCAACATTTCCTCCTCCGTTGTGGTCGGAGGAGCCAATGCTCCCGGTGCTGTACCCGAAGCCGTCTCCTTTGGCACCGCTTTGGAGTAAGGTGAGATTTGATTTGCTTTCTTTGCAACCTGGACTGGCGGATCACCACCCACTCTCCTTGGTACCTCTGTACCACCTGTGCCTTCGTGGGGAGATGAAGGCAGAAGCATGGAACATTTCATCTGCAATTGTTCGGCCGGATGGCTTACATAGACTTCTCAGGGCACGCACGGTCTCGAGGCTAAGAAATTAAATGGCAAATTCAGTGTGCCCCTAGCTGCCCCCGCGTTAGCAGTAATAGAGTCAAGTGGTGTAACCTTAACATACTTCCTCGACTGACGGGGCTCAAAATAATACACAGGGCACGACACAGTTATGAAACTTGTATCGAAAAGTTCAAGCGCGCAGCCCTCGATGTCCAAAAAGCAAAGCGCAAATCCAGACAATATGCCTCTGGCGCTCGGTCTCGGAGCAGCGGACTGCAGAGTGCCCACTTCTTCACGCACTTCCACGCGCACGCTCACGCGCTGCCTGCCCCTTATGAGGCCTCTGGTGATGACCCAGAGGCGCGGTGCACTCCCAGGGAAAGCGAGTTGCGCTCCGAAAAAAGGATGCAGCTTCTCCCGAGCACGTTTCAACAGGAGCCACGAAAGCAAAGCATTAGACTGCAGAGTGCACACTTCACACACACTTTGGGTTTCACGCTTAGATTTGTAGTGGTATGGCGTGAGTGATTATTCTTTGAGTTTCATGGTTGGATTTGTAGTGGTATGTGTGAGTGTTTATTCTTTGGGTTTCATGGTTGGATTTGTAGTGGTATGTGTGAGTGTTTATCCTTTGGATTTCATGGTTGGATTTGTAATGGTATGTGTGAGTGTTTATCCTTTGGGTTTCATGGTTGGATTTGTAATGGTTTGTGCGAGTGTTTATTCTATGGGTTTCATGGTTGGATTTATATGGTATGGTGTGAGTGTTTATCCTGTGGGTTTCATGGTTGGATTTGTAGTGGTATGGTGTGAGTGTTTATCCTTTGGATTTCATGGTTGGATTTGTAATGGTATGTGTGAGTGTTTATCCTTTGGGTTTCATGGTTGGATTTGTAGTGGTATGTGTGAGTGTTAACTCTTTGGGTTTCATGGTTGGAGTTATATGGTATGGTGTGAGTGTTTATCCTTTGGGTTTCATGGTTGGATTTATATGGTATGGTGTGAGTGTTTATCCTTTGGATTTCATGGTTGGATTTATATGGTATGGTGTGAGTGTTTATCCTTTGGATTTCATGGTTGGATTTGTAATGGTATGTGTGAGTGTTTATCCTTTGGGTTTCATGGTTGGATTTATATGGTATGGTGTGAGTGTTTATCCTTTGGATTTCATGGTTGGATTTGTAATGGTATGTGTGAGTGTTTATCCTTTGGGTTTCATGGTTGGATTTGTAATGGTATGTGCGAGTGTTTATTCTATGGGTTTCATGGTTGGATTTATATGGTATGGTGTGAGTGTTTATCCTGTGGGTTTCATGGTTGGATTTGTAGTGGTATGTGTGAGTGTTTATCCTTTGGGTTTCATGGTCGGATTTGTAATGGTATGGCGTGAGTGATTATTCTTTGGGTTCCATGGTTGTATTTGTAGTGGTATGTGTGAGTGTTTATCCTTTGGGTTTCATGGTTGGATTTGTAGTGGTATGTGTGAGTGTTTATTCTTTGGGTTTCATGGTTGGATTTATATGGTATGGTGTGAGTGTTTATCCTTTGGATTTCATGGTTGGATTTGTAGTGGTATGTGTGAGTGTTTATTCTTTGGGTTTCATGGTTGGATTTGTAGTGGTATGTGTGAGTGTTTATCCTTTGGATTTCATGGTTGGATTTGTAATGGTATGTGTGAGTGTTTATCCTTTGGGTTTCATGGTTGGATTTGTAATGGTATGTGCGAGTGTTTATTCTATGGGTTTCATGGTTGGATTTATATGGTATGGTGTGAGTGTTTATCCTGTGGGTTTCATGGTTGGATTTGTAGTGGTATGGTGTGAGTGTTTATCCTTTGGATTTCATGGTTGGATTTGTAATGGTATGTGTGAGTGTTTATCCTTTGGGTTTCATGGTTGGATTTGTAGTGGTATGTGTGAGTGTTAACTCTTTGGGTTTCATGGTTGGAGTTATATGGTATGGTGTGAGTGTTTATCCTTTGGGTTTCATGGTTGGATTTATATGGTATGGTGTGAGTGTTTATCCTTTGGATTTCATGGTTGGATTTGTAATGGTATGTGTGAGTGTTTATCCTTTGGGTTTCATGGTTGGATTTGTAATGGTATGTGCGAGTGTTTATTCTATGGGTTTCATGGTTGGATTTATATGGTATGGTGTGAGTGTTTATCCTGTGGGTTTCATGGTTGGATTTGTAGTGGTATGTGTGAGTGTTTATCCTTTGGGTTTCATGGTCGGATTTGTAATGGTATGGTGTGAGTGATTATTCTTTGAGTTTCATGGTTGGATTTGTAGTGGTATGTGTGAGTGTTTATTCTTTGGGTTTCATGGTTGGATTTGTAGTGGTATGTGTGAGTGTTTATCCTTTGGATTTCATGGTTGGATTTGTAATGGTATGTGTGAGTGTTTATCCTTTGGGTTTCATGGTTGGATTTGTAATGGTATGTGCGAGTGTTTATTCTATGGGTTTCATGGTTGGATTTATATGGTATGGTGTGAGTGTTTATCCTGTGGGTTTCATGGTTGGATTTGTAGTGGTATGGTGTGAGTGTTTATCCTTTGGATTTCATGGTTGGATTTGTAATGGTATGTGTGAGTGTTTATCCTTTGGGTTTCATGGTTGGATTTGTAGTGGTATGTGTGAGTGTTAACTCTTTGGGTTTCATGGTTGGAGTTATATGGTATGGTGTGAGTGTTTATCCTTTGGGTTTCATGGTTGGATTTATATGGTATGGTGTGAGTGTTTATCCTTTGGATTTCATGGTTGGATTTGTAATGGTATGTGTGAGTGTTTATCCTTTGGGTTTCATGGTTGGATTTGTAATGGTATGTGCGAGTGTTTATTCTATGGGTTTCATGGTTGGATTTATATGGTATGGTGTGAGTGTTTATCCTGTGGGTTTCATGGTTGGATTTGTAGTGGTATGTGTGAGTGTTTATCCTTTGGGTTTCATGGTCGGATTTGTAATGGTATGGCGTGAGTGATTATTCTTTGGGTTCCATGGTTGTATTTGTAGTGGTATGTGTGAGTGTTTATCCTTTGGGTTTCATGGTTGGATTTGTAGTGGTATGTGTGAGTGTTTATTCTTTGGGTTTCATGGTTGGATTTATATGGTATGGTGTGAGTGTTTATCCTTTGGATTTCATGGTTGGATTTGTAATGGTATGTGTGAGTGTTTATCCTTTGGGTTTCATGGTTGGATTTGTAATGGTATGTGCGAGTGTTTATTCTATGGGTTTCATGGTTGGATTTATATGGTATGGTGTGAGTGTTTATCCTGTGGGTTTCATGGTTGGATTTGTAGTGGTATGTGTGAGTGTTTATCCTTTGGGTTTCATGGTCGGATTTGTAATGGTATGTGCGAGTGTTTATTCTATGGGTTTCATGGTTGGATTTATATGGTATGGTGTGAGTGTTTATCCTGTGGGTTTCATGGTTGGATTTGTAATGGTATGGCGTGAGTGATTATTCTTTGGGTTTCATGGTTGGATTTGTAGTGGTATGGCGTGAGTGTTTATCCTTTGGGTTTCATGGTTGGATTTGTAGTGGTATGTGTGAGTGTTTATTCTTTGGGTTTCATGGTTGGATTTATACGGTATGGTGTGAGTGTTTATCCTTTGGGTTTCATGGTTGGATTTGTAGTGGTATGTGTGAGTGTTTATCCTTTGGGTTTCATGGTTGGATTTGTAGTGGTATGTGTGAGTGTTTATCCTTTGGGTTTCATAGTTGGATTTGTAGTGGTATGTGTGAGTGTTTATTCTTTGGGTTTCATGGTTGGAGTTGTAGTGGTATGTGTGAGTGTTTATCCTTTGGGTTTCATGGTTGGATTTGTAGGGGTATGTGTGAGTGTTTATTCTTTGGGTTTCATGGTTGGATTTGTAGTGGTATGTGTGAGTGTTTATTCTTTGGGTTTCATGGTTGGATTTATATGGTATGGTATGAGTGTTTATCCTTTGGGTTTCATGGTTGGATTTGTAGTGGTATGTGTGAGTGTTTATCCTTTGGGTTTCATGGTTGGATTTGTAATGGTATGGCGTGAGTGATTATTCTTTGGGTTTCATGGTTGGATTTGTAGTGGTATGTGTGAGTGTTTATCCTTTGGGTTTCATGGTTGGATTTGTAGTGGGATGTGTGAGTGTTTATTCTTTGGGTTGCATGGTTGGATTTGTAGTGGTATGTGTGAGTGTTTATCCTTTGGGTTTCATGGTTGGATTTGTAGTGGTATGTGTGAGTGTTAACTCTTTGGGTTTCATGGTTGGAGTTATATGGTATGGTGTGAGTGTTTATCCTTTGGGTTTCATGGTTGGATTTGTAGTGGTATGTGTGAGTGTTTATCCTTTGGGTTTCATGGTTGGATTTGTAGTGGTATGTGTGAGTGTTTATTCTTTGGGTTTCATGATTGGATTTGTAATGGTATGGCGTGAGTGATTATTCTTTGAGTTTCATGGTTGGATTTGTAATGGTATGGCGTGAGTCATTATTCTTTGGGTTTCATGGTTGGATTTGTAATGCTATGGCGTGAGTGATTATTCTTTGAGTTTCATGGTTGGATTTGTAGTGGTATGTGTGAGTGATTATTCTTTTTTGAGTTCAATGGTGGATTAGTAGTGGTTTGGTGTGAGTGATTATACTTTGAGTTCAATGGTTGGATTGGTAGTGGTTTGGTGTGAGTGATTATACTTTGAGTTCAATGGTTGGATCGGTAGTCATATGGTGTGAGTAATTATACTTTGAGTTTCATGGTTGGATTTGTAATGGTATGGTGTGAGTGTTTATCCTTTGGGTTTCATGGTTGGATTTGTAGTGGTATGTGTGAGTGTTTATTCTTTGGGTTTCATGGTTGGATTTATATGGTATGGTGTGAGTGTTTATCCTTTGGATTTCATGGTTGGATTTGTAATGGTATGTGTGAGTGTTTATCCTTTGGGTTTCATGGTTGGATTTGTAATGGTATGTGCGAGTGTTTATTCTATGGGTTTCATGGTTGGATTTATATGGTATGGTGTGAGTGTTTATCCTGTGGGTTTCATGGTTGGATTTGTAGTGGTATGTGTGAGTGTTTATCCTTTGGGTTTCATGGTCGGATTTGTAATGGTATGGCGTGAGTGATTATTCTTTGGGTTTCATGGTTGGATTTGTAATGGTATGGCGTGAGTCATTATTCTTTGGGTTTCATGGTTGGATTTGTAATGCTATGGCGTGAGTGATTATTCTTTGAGTTTCATGGTTGGATTTGTAGTGGTATGTGTGAGTGATTATTCTTTTTTGAGTTCAATGGTGGATTAGTAGTGGTTTGGTGTGAGTGATTATACTTTGAGTTCAATGGTTGGATTGGTAGTGGTTTGGTGTGAGTGATTATACTTTGAGTTCAATGGTTGGATCGGTAGTCATATGGTGTGAGTAATTATACTTTGAGTTTCATGGTTGGATTTGTAATGGTATGGTGTGAGTGTTTATCCTTTGGGTTTCATGGTTGGATTTGTAGTGGTATGTGTGAGTGTTTATTCTTTGGGTTTCATGGTTGGATTTATATGGTATGGTGTGAGTGCTTATCCTTTGGATTTCATGGTTGGATTTGTAATGGTATGTGTGAGTGTTTATCCTTTGGGTTTCATGGTTGGATTTGTAATGGTATGTGCGAGTGTTTATTCTATGGGTTTCATGGTTGGATTTATATGGTATGGTGTGAGTGTTTATCCTGTGGGTTTCATGGTTGGATTTGTAGTGGTATGTGTGAGTGTTTATCCTTTGGGTTTCATGGTCGGATTTGTAATGGTATGGCGTGAGTGATTATTCTTTGGGTTTCATGGTTGGATTTGTAATGGTATGGCGTGAGTGATTATTCTTTGGGTTCCATGGTTGTATTTGTAGTGGTATGTGTGAGTGTTTATCCTTTGGGTTTCATGGTTGGATTTGTAGTGGTATGTGTGAGTGTTTATCCTTTGGGTTTCATGGTTGGATTTGTAGTGGTATGTGTGAGTGTTTATTCTTTGGGTTTCATGGTTGGATTTATATGGTATGGTGTGAGTGTTTATCCTTTGGATTTCATGGTTGGATTTGTAATGGTATGTGTGAGTGTTTATCCTTTGGGTTTCATGGTTGGATTTGTAATGGTATGTGCGAGTGTTTATTCTATGGGTTTCATGGTTGGATTTATATGGTATGGTGTGAGTGTTTATCCTGTGGGTTTCATGGTTGGATTTGTAGTGGTATGTGTGAGTGTTTATCCTTTGGGTTTCATGGTCGGATTTGTAATGGTATGTGCGAGTGTTTATTCTATGGGTTTCATGGTTGGATTTATATGGTATGGTGTGAGTGTTTATCCTGTGGGTTTCATGGTTGGATTTGTAATGGTATGGCGTGAGTGATTATTCTTTGGGTTTCATGGTTGGATTTGTAGTGGTATGGCGTGAGTGTTTATCCTTTGGGTTTCATGGTTGGATTTGTAGTGGTATGTGTGAGTGTTTATTCTTTGGGTTTCATGGTTGGATTTATACGGTATGGTGTGAGTGTTTATCCTTTGGGTTTCATGGTTGGATTTGTAGTGGTATGTGTGAGTGTTTATCCTTTGGGTTTCATGGTTGGATTTGTAGTGGTATGTGTGAGTGTTTATCCTTTGGGTTTCATGGTTGGATTTGTAGTGGTATGTGTGAGTGTTTATTCTTTGGGTTTCATGGTTGGAGTTGTAGTGGTATGTGTGAGTGTTTATCCTTTGGGTTTCATGGTTGGATTTGTAGGGGTATGTGTGAGTGTTTATTCTTTGGGTTTCATGGTTGGATTTGTAGTGGTATGTGTGAGTGTTTATTCTTTGGGTTTCATGGTTGGATTTATATGGTATGGTATGAGTGTTTATCCTTTGGGTTTCATGGTTGGATTTGTAGTGGTATGTGTGAGTGTTTATCCTTTGGGTTTCATGGTTGGATTTGTAATGGTATGGCGTGAGTGATTATTCTTTGGGTTTCATGGTTGGATTTGTAGTGGTATGTGTGAGTGTTTATCCTTTGGGTTTCATGGTTGGATTTGTAGTGGGATGTGTGAGTGTTTATTCTTTGGGTTGCATGGTTGGATTTGTAGTGGTATGTGTGAGTGTTTATCCTTTGGGTTTCATGGTTGGATTTGTAGTGGTATGTGTGAGTGTTAACTCTTTGGGTTTCATGGTTGGAGTTATATGGTATGGTGTGAGTGTTTATCCTTTGGGTTTCATGGTTGGATTTGTAGTGGTATGTGTGAGTGTTTATCCTTTGGGTTTCATGGTTGGATTTGTAGTGGTATGTGTGAGTGTTTATTCTTTGGGTTTCATGATTGGATTTGTAATGGTATGGCGTGAGTGATTATTCTTTGAGTTTCATGGTTGGATTTGTAATGGTATGGCGTGAGTCATTATTCTTTGGGTTTCATGGTTGGATTTGTAATGCTATGGCGTGAGTGATTATTCTTTGAGTTTCATGGTTGGATTTGTAGTGGTATGTGTGAGTGATTATTCTTTTTTGAGTTCAATGGTGGATTAGTAGTGGTTTGGTGTGAGTGATTATACTTTGAGTTCAATGGTTGGATTGGTAGTGGTTTGGTGTGAGTGATTATACTTTGAGTTCAATGGTTGGATCGGTAGTCATATGGTGTGAGTAATTATACTTTGAGTTTCATGGTTGGATTTGTAATGGTATGGTGTGAGTGTTTATCCTTTGGGTTTCATGGTTGGATTTGTAGTGGTATGTGTGAGTGTTTATTCTTTGGGTTTCATGGTTGGATTTATATGGTATGGTGTGAGTGTTTATCCTTTGGATTTCATGGTTGGATTTGTAATGGTATGTGTGAGTGTTTATCCTTTGGGTTTCATGGTTGGATTTGTAATGGTATGTGCGAGTGTTTATTCTATGGGTTTCATGGTTGGATTTATATGGTATGGTGTGAGTGTTTATCCTGTGGGTTTCATGGTTGGATTTGTAGTGGTATGTGTGAGTGTTTATCCTTTGGGTTTCATGGTCGGATTTGTAATGGTATGGCGTGAGTGATTATTCTTTGGGTTTCATGGTTGGATTTGTAATGGTATGGCGTGAGTGATTATTCTTTGGGTTCCATGGTTGTATTTGTAGTGGTATGTGTGAGTGTTTATCCTTTGGGTTTCATGGTTGGATTTGTAGTGGTATGTGTGAGTGTTTATCCTTTGGGTTTCATGGTCGGATTTGTAATGGTATGTGCGAGTGTTTATTCTATGGGTTTCATGGTTGGATTTATATGGTATGGTGTGAGTGTTTATCCTGTGGGTTTCATGGTTGGATTTGTAATGGTATGGCGTGAGTGATTATTCTTTGGGTTTCATGGTTGGATTTGTAGTGGTATGGCGTGAGTGTTTATCCTTTGGGTTTCATGGTTGGATTTGTAGTGGTATGTGTGAGTGTTTATTCTTTGGGTTTCATGGTTGGATTTATACGGTATGGTGTGAGTGTTTATCCTTTGGGTTTCATGGTTGGATTTGTAGTGGTATGTGTGAGTGTTTATCCTTTGGGTTTCATGGTTGGATTTGTAGTGGTATGTGTGAGTGTTTATCCTTTGGGTTTCATGGTTGGATTTGTAGTGGTATGTGTGAGTGTTTATTCTTTGGGTTTCATGGTTGGAGTTGTAGTGGTATGTGTGAGTGTTTATCCTTTGGGTTTCATGGTTGGATTTGTAGGGGTATGTGTGAGTGTTTATTCTTTGGGTTTCATGGTTGGATTTGTAGTGGTATGTGTGAGTGTTTATTCTTTGGGTTTCATGGTTGGATTTATATGGTATGGTATGAGTGTTTATCCTTTGGGTTTCATGGTTGGATTTGTAGTGGTATGTGTGAGTGTTTATCCTTTGGGTTTCATGGTTGGATTTGTAATGGTATGGCGTGAGTGATTATTCTTTGGGTTTCATGGTTGGATTTGTAGTGGTATGTGTGAGTGTTTATCCTTTGGGTTTCATGGTTGGATTTGTAGTGGGATGTGTGAGTGTTTATTCTTTGGGTTGCATGGTTGGATTTGTAGTGGTATGTGTGAGTGTTTATCCTTTGGGTTTCATGGTTGGATTTGTAGTGGTATGTGTGAGTGTTAACTCTTTGGGTTTCATGGTTGGAGTTATATGGTATGGTGTGAGTGTTTATCCTTTGGGTTTCATGGTTGGATTTGTAGTGGTATGTGTGAGTGTTTATCCTTTGGGTTTCATGGTTGGATTTGTAGTGGTATGTGTGAGTGTTTATTCTTTGGGTTTCATGATTGGATTTGTAATGGTATGGCGTGAGTGATTATTCTTTGAGTTTCATGGTTGGATTTGTAATGGTATGGCGTGAGTCATTATTCTTTGGGTTTCATGGTTGGATTTGTAATGCTATGGCGTGAGTGATTATTCTTTGAGTTTCATGGTTGGATTTGTAGTGGTATGTGTGAGTGATTATTCTTTTTTGAGTTCAATGGTGGATTAGTAGTGGTTTGGTGTGAGTGATTATACTTTGAGTTCAATGGTTGGATTGGTAGTGGTTTGGTGTGAGTGATTATACTTTGAGTTCAATGGTTGGATCGGTAGTCATATGGTGTGAGTAATTATACTTTGAGTTTCATGGTTGGATTTGTAATGGTATGGTGTGAGTGATTATTCTTTGGGTTTCATGGTTGGATATGTAGTGGTATGTGTGAGTGATTATTCTTTTTTGAGTTCAATGGTGGATTAGTAGTGGTTTGGTGTGAGTGATTATACTTTGAGTTTCATGGTTGGGTTTGTAATGGTATGGCGTGAGTGATTATTCTAATGGTATATGCACGTAAGGGTCATCAAAAAGACTGGCCAAACTGATCAAATGGAAGTCAAGACATGGAAGTTAGACTGTACTGACAAGCTACACTGTTTTATCAGTACAATTTACTGGAAAGGCGGAAAGGAGTGGATATTTTTATTTGAGTAGAAGGAAAGGGTATTTACTGAGGTGACATGGAATTGTAATAAAAACAAGTTTGCAATAAACTAATGTTACAAAAAAATTATTCTTTGAGTTTAATGGTTGAATTTGTAGTGGTGTGGTGTGACTGATTATTCTTTGAGGTTTGTGGTTGGCTTTGTAGTGGTATGATGTGATGTGGTGCATGTGCGAAATGAGCGAGAAAACATGGCATTGATGTGCGGCCATCTTGGATTTCACTTCCATTTACCGCAATTAAACAGTAATGAAAGCCTAGGTTTTCCTGGGCTCTGCTAATAAACATGTATTTTTTCTGCGCAGACAAGGGCACATATTTATGTCAGATGACCAAGTCGGGGACAATATTTATTGTGTTGTCCACCGAAGTACAAGCCAGAAAGGGAGTCGGAGCACTCTGCAGGTGCAGTGATAAGGGGCAGTGGGAACGACGGCAAGGAGGGAAGATGGGTTTTTTCCACTTCCAACTGGAATTTTCCACTCTGTTTATGCCTCATGCTTATTGTTTGCTCTTCAGCCGAGGGCAGCTTGGTAACCATGAGCGGCGGGGATCGAAAGTAGCCCCATAGGAGACAAGGGTTTTCTTCTTGAAATACAGAGTTAGAATTTGGACCCTGGATGATGCAGTCTCACGGAGAGGGAGGACGGTCCGCTCCAGATTCCATTAGAACGATCAATCTCTTTGCCTACCTGCTATTGGACTAAGCAGTGTCATAGTGGGCGAGATGAAGGTGTCTTCTGTGGCGATCATAACAGTGAAGCCTTTTTTCTTTGTTTATATATAACTGATATGTTTATTTTTTTCTTTCTGTATCTTATAAATGAATAAGGGGCTTGTAACGTGCCATCTTTATTATAACTATAACTAATGTGTGATGTGCATTTATTTGCCTATCTTAGTCCAATAATTTCTTTTGTAAGGTTCAGGAGAACGTAAGTACAACATCTCCTCAGGTGACCACTATAAAGCAAAACAACTGGCGCTGTGAGCAGGATCCTTGTGCTGATATTAATGCCAAGGTTCCATGCCAATATTTTATGAGATATATGATATTGGACTCAATTAGGCAAACACGTTGGTAAGTGAGTAGTGTGTGGTGAGGTACTGATGATAGTGGACGTGTAATATTCAATTGGTAACATGAGAACCCCAATTAGGAAAAAAGGAAACTCCGCAGGCAGAGGCTGCCCTGAGGTAACTGTTCCGGGATGGACCAAGACACTGTATGATAAAGCTACTCAGACCTTGGCATGTGGGGTGGGTTTGAGCAAGGAATGGGACACCAATATAGGAGAGGCGAGTCCAGAGGAATTGGTGGGTTGTTTGCAAAAGGTGTTGGTGGAAAAAGGGAAGGAGTGTTCGGCCCTAGGTGGGAGGGGCTGGATCTTGTTTCATGCCTTCCGAAAACTACATCAACAGAATGTGGAATTACAGGTGAATGTCCTGAAATTAGAAAAAGAGCTGACAGCTGAAAAACAACAGGCGTTAATGCAACCGCTCCAGATTAAATTAGATCATGATAAAGCAGATAAATATCAGGTGGCAGCTGAGTGAGCTGCTGTGAGAGTGGCCCGTTATAAAAACAAGAAGCGAAGAGGGAGAGTGAATTCTCGCAACGTGGCAATTGTGATTGCCACCGCGGGGGTGGACTAGGACCCCAATCACTGGGATGTAGACATATTCTGCTAGTACTAGTACTGAGAGTGGTTCAGAACCAGAAACCAAACCCAAATTGGAACCTGATCGTAAAGAGGTAGTGGTTAATGTGGTGATGCGACAGAGAATGGGTCGTAATCCCAATAATCCCAGAGGAGGGGTAGTAGATATGACCGCACTGGAGGATTATTCCCAGCAAAAAATTGGGGAAATAGTTGGCCGGTTGAAGTAAAGGGCAGGAGAACTCTTGCTGACCTGGATGGTCAGGTTACTTGATGGAGGGGCGGCGGGTCTTCACGTAGATGCGACCGACTCTGCTGGGCTTTTACCGTTGACACAGGAAGTCCAGATACTGTTATGCTCACCAGGTCTCTGCGGAGGCGTTGGGGCACGGTTGCAGCCCTCCCTGAACTTGAATACCCCAATTCAGGCCTCTCCCTCAGTAGAATAGCTGTGAGCAGTGGTACATGGTGATACTGCTCCTGCGTGGAGATAAGAGTTTGTGAGTGCGCCAATCTGTGATTGTTGTACCTCTCGAACCCTTCACCCCAAAGTACGGTTTCTGTGAGCATACGCCAACCCATAAAGCTCACATGTGAATTATGGTAGATAAACTCTCTGTCCTGCTACTTCTGGCAGGGGCACGTCGAAAGGGATCTAGTTCCGTCACTGATCCCTGATAAGGATTAGTCCAGTCCAGCTGCGACTATGCATCTCCTTATGATTGGTAAGTCTTTCTTGAGCTCTTGTGATGCTGTTAGTTCTGTTTAATGTCTTTATAGGTTGCTCCGATTTATGCCCGCAATAATGTCTCTCTTTTGTTTTCTTCCCTTAGATGGAAATGCGGCCTCAATGCAGCTGTGAGACGGGAGACGTGGCCGGATGGAAGATGGATGCTACTGCAATGTTCGACAGCAGGTAAGTGATGGTTTAAGGGAAAGCGCGAAGTATGGCGAAGAGCAACCTTAAAATGACTGTTTTTTCGATGTCTAACCTTGTCTTCTGTTTTTCCTTGCAGGCGCTGCTGTCGACAATGGAGTGTGTCGTGCTGCAGTGCCAAGATGAAGATTTCGGCCTTTCCGGAAAGTGTAAAGATAAATACTTGGTTCGCCGAAGAGATGTACAGGTAAGAACAGCTTCTCCCAGTTGGTAAGTATGCTGGTAGGAAGCAGGATGTCCAGGAAGCAGGATCTTCAAAGGTAAGTCTGACCTCAGGCGACGGTGAGCGTTACGCTGCTTACAAGTGCAGAATAATGCAAAGCGTCTGTCTTGAGGATCGGGGCAGTTTATATAGCTGAGATCGTGGGCACGCCCATTAGGGCTGGCTTACCAGCCACACCCTGCCACTCCTAGAGAGTGAGCACGTGCAAAGGCAATCGATTAGCAGCCACACCCAAGAATACACTTGGGGCTGCTTAATGGATGGAATGTTCAAGGTTAATGCATCTGAAGTGCTATGTCCATAATAAAAGCTTTTTGGTGTTAAATGGATGCTCTTGTTTACTTTTGTTCGTGAGCCTGGTGCCAAAGGCGCCAGGACAGTGTCCACCCAGGTCTCCTGTGCATGCGACCCCTGCATGCCTGTGCCCCTGACTTCATGACCATGACAGATGCAAGAAATTTGATGGGTGGGCCCTGCGCGAGCGGCTGACGGGGAAGAGTCTCAGATGTCCTTGCTGCAAATGGCGGCCCAAGGCTGTAATCGCAAGTATCCTATTGCCTCAGATTGGCCGACTGAGGAAAAGAAATGGTATACGCTGAAAGAGGCTATTCAAAGAGTGAGGGAACATGCCATGAAAGAGGCAATCCATTTAGATGATCCCGAACATCAGGGGCTATTAGCATTGTCTGTTTCAGTTAGAAACACTATTATCCGCACCGCAACCCCAGCATATAAGAATGTTATCACGACTCTACTGGTGAGAATGACAGCTAAAATAACAGATGAGGTGGTAGATGCTATTAGACAACTGGCGGATTTAGGAAATGGGAAAAGGCTGAAGAAAGACCCCGAGAACGGGAGTCGGAGGGGTGAAGTGAAAGGCACACTCCTGGGAAGCGGTTTTACAGCCATGATACGCGTGTGTCTAGAAAGGGTATGTTCCTAGCGTACTGAAAGATGCGGTACCGTTGGGATATATCGATGGGATGCAAAGACGAGAAATGTACCAATTGTACAAAAAGCGAGGACTGGACAGAAAGGAGCGTTATAAACAGGTTTAACGACAGGAAGTGCATAAACAAGAGAAAGAGAAGGATCTGTTTGTATCATCCCCTGAGAAGGTAGACGAGGTGTCTTCGGATACATCCAAGCAATCTCAGAATATGTATGCTGATTTGATGAAAATGTTAAGTTCGATGGTAGAGATGGAATCCAGAAACCTGCACTCAAAATATGAATCGGATGACGGTCAAACTCTGGTAACAAATGCCCAAATCAAAATAGACAACCTCACATGAAAGTAAAATTATTTTGGCAATCAGGAAACATACAGGAGGTAAATGCTTTAATTGATACCGTGGCAGAGGCCACCTTGATACATGGGAATCCTTCAAGATTTAAAGGGCGACATTTTACAATAACTGGTTTGGGGGGCCAAGAGACCCCTGCTGTACAAACCAACATAGATATGAAAATTGGGAGTTTAAATAGGGATAGCTCTCAAGTATTGGTGGTCCAGATTCCCGAATACATTATTGGATTTGATAGTCTAGAAGGATTAACCCTCGGATTGGGAGGTAAACTATATCAGTTTGCGGTCAGCGTGTTCACTTGTACCCCCGTGATTGTGGGCCAATTTGTATTTGTATTTATTGATTTACAAAGCGCCTTACGTCAAGGCGCTGTACAATGGAACAACATAATACATAAAACAAACGATATAACGGTTGGAGCAATTACAATATGAATCAATCAATCAATAAAACAGTGAGAAGAGCAATTAACTGAAGGGGATAGGGTGGAAAGGGAAATGGGACTGTGGATAGGGGGGGAGTGGAGGAGAAGAGTAGGAGGAGGGAAGGGGACGGGTGGAAGAGGGGAGGCAGGAGAGGGGGAGAAAGTCGGGGGAAAAGAATGAGGAGGGGGGATGCAGAAGGGGGAAGGGGTTTCAAGGAGGAGAATGGAGAAGGAGAGATTTAAGGGAAGTGCAGAATAAAGTGAGGGTGGGGTAAGAACGGATAGCAAGAGGAAGGGAGTTCCAGCGTAGAGGTGCTAACAGTTGGAAGGAGCGAAAACGGGAGGAGGCACAGAGGGGTGGGGGTGAATTGAGAAGGAAATGGTCAGCAGACCAAAGGGAACGGGAGGGGGAGTAGAAGGAGAGAAGGGAGGAGAGATAAGGGGGGGCAAGACCATGGAGAGATTTGAAGACAAGGCAGAGAAATTGAAATTTAAGTTGGGAGTGAAAAGGAAGCCAGCCAAGGTAGGAGAGAGCCAAGGTAGGAGAGAGAGGTGGAGATAGAGTCACGGGAGGTAAGGAGGCAGAGGGTGCGAACAGCAGAGTGGTAGATGGATTTAAGAGGGGCAAGGTGAGAAGTAGGAAGTCCAAAGAGTAAGGAAGAGCAGTAGAAGAGGCGGGAGAAGATGAGGGAGGAGATTAGGAGTTTAGTAGCGTGGAAAGTGAGGGAGGGACGGATTTTGCGAATATTGAAGAGGTGGTAGCGACAGGTGCGAGAAGTGAGGGAGATATGTTGGGAGAAGGAGAGAGAGGAGTCAAAGAGAATGCCTAAATTACGAGCTTGAAGAGGGATAGGAAGGTTGGAGGGAGGAAAGTGAATGAAAGGGGGAGGAAAAGAAGGGGGCAGAGAGTTAGAGGGAATGAATACAACTTCTATCTTGTCGGTATTAAGAGAGAAAAAGCGGGAAGACATCCAGTTCTTAATGGCAGTAAGGCAGGAAGAGAGTTGTAGGTGGAGGTCAGATGAGAAGGAGGAGAAAGAGAGAAAGAGTTGAGTGTCCTCGGCATAGAAGTGGTGGGAGATGACAAACGAGGAGATAACAGGAGCAATGAGGGAGGTGTAAAGAGAGAAGAGGAAAGGGCCAAGGACCGAGCCTTGGGGTATACCATATTCAAGAGGATAGTTAGGAGAGGACCGGCCACCCCAGGAGAGAGTAAAGGAGCGGGAAGAGAGGTAAGAGGATAACCAGTTGCGTACAGAGCCTTTGAAGCCAAATGAGGAGAGAGTATGAAGGAGGAGGGGGTGATCAACAGTGTCAAAGGCTGCAGGGAGATCAAGGAGAATAAGGATAGAGGATTGTTTGGCATGGCGAGTAGTAAGAAGGGAGTTAAGAATAGAGGTGAGAGCAGTTTCAATGGAGTGTTTGGGATGGAAGCCTGATTGGTAGGGTGGTAGGAGAGAGGAATTAGTGACAAAAGATGAGAGTTGAGAGTAGGCAAGGCGATCGAGAAGCTTAGAGAGGAATGGGAGAAGAGAGATGGGTCTGAGGTTAGAGGTGAGAAGTGGATCAGCAGAAGTTTGCTTTAGAATAGGGATGATCGTAGCATGCTTGAAAGCTGAGGGAAAGGTAGCTGAGGAGAGACAGATGTTGAAGAAGGAGGTGAGGTAGGGGACAAGAAGAGGGTAAATCTTAGGGATGAGAAGGAAAGGGAGAGGGTCAGTTGGGGCGGACGTGTGGTGGGCTTTGCATAGGAGGGTGGAGACTTCAGAAGGGGAGACGGGAGAGAAGATGGACATGCAGGAAGAGGGAGAGGGAGAGGAGAAGAAGGGAAATCTGAGGAGGGGTGTATTTTTTGCGAGGGTAACAATCTTAGAGAAGAAGAAGTTAGCAAAGTCAGAAGGAGAGAGTGAAGAATTGGATGAGGGATCAGGAGTAGGGGGAGAGAGGAGTCGAGAGAGAGTTTGGAAGATACGGCAAGGGTGAGTCGCTTGAGATTGGAGTAGGTTAGAGTAGCAAGAGGATTTAGCTGAGGCCAGACAAGAGTCATAGATAGTCAAAGACAAGAGTCATAGATAGATAGAAGAGTCAATTGAAGATGTCCCTGGTGCAGACTCCGATAGCCACAAAAATAGTGTCCATGAAACAATATTGGATTCCCGGGGGGTCAAAAGGAGATTACAGAAACCATTAAAGGGTACGTAGAAGCCAGTGTGTTACAACCAGTGACCACAGCGTGGAACAACCTGATTTGGCCTGTCAAAAAACCAGATGGAAGCTAAAGGATGACAGTTGATTATCGCGAATTGAATAAACATACGCCGCTGCTGATACCGGCACTCCCGGATGCGGTGACGCTAATTGAAAATGTTCCGAAATTTGAGGGAACATGGTACGTGGTGTTAGACTTGGCTAAAGCTTTCTTTACTATTCCGATTCCTGAACAATGTCAGGAGCAGTTTCAATTTTCCTGGAATGGGAGGCAGTATACGTTCAAATATGTCCCAATGGGGTATATGCATAGTCCAACCATCTGTCACAGGCTGGTAGCCGAACATTTGGACAAAATCCTGTGCAAACCGGATGTGCAGATCGTACATTATATTGACGATATACTAATCCAAGGGAATGATGAGCATAGTGTCCGAGTGCACTTAGATCTTATTATGGATAGTTTAGGGAAGGAAGGATGGGAAATAAATGAGTCTAAAACACAAGGTCTGGCAGAGACAGCGATTTTTCTGGGAATTCAGTGGCACAATAGACATCACAAAATGGTGCCTAAAGCCAAACAAAAAATCCTTGAGTTTTCCAGTCCGAAAACTAAAAAACAAGCCCAGCAAATCATTGGGCTGTTTGTTTGTTTGCTTTGTTTTTATTATTTATATTGCGCACCAGACCCAGAGGTATTCGGGCGCAAAGGCAGAAAGAGGGTTGTTCAACTTAGGTTACAGGTTACATATTAAACATGGGGTACAGCTATGGTTACAGTGCTGTAGGCATGTTTACAAGTATACAGAGTACAGATGTGAAATATAAATAAAGCAGAACAAATATACAAGGTATACATGAGATTGCAGGTGTAAGTGGGGTGAGGTTAGGCATCATGTTCTTTTAGCCATTGAATCAGATTGGATCGGAATTGCCGGTAAGGGAGATCTTAGTTCCAATATTGTGCTGCTTTGACAGCGAAGCTACTCCCACCAGATTTAATGAGTTTGAATCTGGGTACTAACAAAAGGTTGGAGTTAGCTTTTCTTAGAGGGCGAGAGGCAGTTTGCCTGGTGAATCTGTCTATAAGATATTGTGGGGATGCGTGGTTAAGGCATTTGTGGGTAAGGGATTCTGTTTTGAGGAGGATTTTGCCATTTGTGGTGAGCCAGTTAGTAGATCTCCTGAGGTCTGATATATGGGCGTTTTTAGGGAAGTTTAGGGCAGCTCTCAGGGCGTTATTTTGAAGTGTCTGTATTTTGGCGGTGATGTATTTGTTACTGCCTAAGTAGAGGGCGTTGCAGTAATCTAGTTTCCACAGGATTATTGCCCTTGCTAGAATGACGCAGTTATTAGGTGAGAGGAAGGGCTTGGCTGCTCTTATTAACTTGCAGGTGTAGGAGGTGGCAGAGGCCATGGCATTCACTTGTTTGCTAAATGTAAGAATGGAGTATATGTAGAAACCGAGGGTTTTAACTACTTTGGCCACAGTAATGGTGTTATTGTCAATTATGAAGGAGTCGTAGTTGGGACCTAGTTTTTTGATGTTGGAGGAAGTGCCTAGAATTAGGAGTTCAGTTTTGTCATCATTCGGGCATAGACCGTGGGAGGCCATCCATGCCTGGATGATGAGGTAGACTCTATTCACAAAGGCCAAATCCTTGTCATAATCTCCCGTCAACGTAATGAGGATCTGTGTATCATCTGCGTAGTTAGTGTAGGTGATACCCAGAAGGTCCAGATCATCGAAAAGGGGCTTTGTGAAAATATTGTAGAGAGTAGGAGATACACGTGATCCTTGGGGTACGCCGCATGAAATAGGTGTGGGGCCTGCGGCTGCTAGAGGAGAGAAAACTTGCATTGTCCCGTTATCTAAAGGACTGGATCCATGTGACTGCTTCATGGTAGAAGAAGGCTGCCGTGATCAGATGATTGCAGAGTATTGCGTGGTCGACCAGATCGAATGCGGCCGAGAGGTAAAGGAGTAGTAAGAGTGAAGTCGTGCCTTGATCTCTTAGTGTGTCTATTTGGGCCTTAAGGTCTAGGAGTGCAGTCTCAGTACCATGCTGTGGTCTGAAGCCGGACTGTCGAACTCCTAGGAGGTGGTTTAGTTCCAGGTGGTGCTGAATTTGTAGGTAAGCTACCTTGTCCAGGATTTTCAGTAGGAACGGCACAGTGGTTATTGGAGGTAGTTGGTTGGGATGGGGGGTCCAAGGTTTGCTTCTTGAGGAGGGGGAGGACCCAGGAGTGTTTCGGGTTGCTAGGTATGGTGCCTGATGTGATAGAAGCGTTTACAAGTTTAGTAATGAAGGGTAAGCGTTCACAGGCAGCGTCTTTTATGATTTGGGCTGGACGTGGGTCACCCTGGCAATTGGAGAGTTTGAGAGTAAGGATGACTTTCTCGACTTCTTTAGTGGAGACTTTGCGAAAGTAGAAGGAAGTAAGTAAAGAAAGTAAAGTAGAAAGTAGATTTGGATTTTGGAGCCAACACATACCCCATTGGGGCAAATCTTGGCTCCCCTTTACAAAGTGACATAAGAAATTCAATTTCAAATGGGGTGAGGAACAAGGTAGAGCATTCCAATTAGCCAAAGACACCATTCAGAAAGCGCTGGATCTATGGCCATTGAGGGAAGGCGAGGTTGAATTAAATGTGTCTGTCCAGGATGCATATGCCAACTGGAGTTTGTGGCAAAAACAGGACAGAAAAAGAGTGCATTAGGGTTTTGGAGTCGCAAGTTACCTGAAGCTGGTGACAGATATACTCCATTTGAAAAGCAACTGTTGGCTGGTTATTGGGCACTAGTGGATACAGAACAAATGACGGTGGGTCATGATGTATTGATCCAACTGAAATACATATTATGCAATGGGCGCTGAGTTCACCTAAAACCCATCAAATCAGACATGCTCAAGAAGCGAGCATTAGTAAATGGAAATGGTAAATACAACATTGTACAAAAACAGGAAAGGGTGGTGTGGCCAAAGTACACAAACAAGTGGCAGGTGTTCTGTTAGCTGACTTGGAAAAAAGTAAGGAAGGGATGACTGGCAAATCTCCTGTAAAATGGGGAATCCCTTATGGAGAGTTGTCGAGTGAGCAAGCTGAACATGCCTGGTTCATGAATGGCTCAGCCAAGTATCTGGGAGTTGAACGACATTGGAAAGCAGTAGCCTATAATCCCAAACTGAAAAAGGTGTTAACCACCTCGGGCAAAGGGAAGAGTAGCCAATTCGACGAATGATAGGCAGTGTGTCAGGCTTTAAAACAAGTGATGCCCGGCAGTCGTTACATTTATACTGACTCATGGTCCGTTGCCAACGGTTTGGTGATGTGGTTGCCTACGTGGCAGAAGAATGGTTGGAAAATCCATGCTAAAGAAGTATGAGGAAAGGAAGTGTGCAAGACATTGCTGAAATGCTGACGCATATCACAGTGACAGTGTATCATGGATATGCACATTGTGCAAAGGACTCATTAGAACGTTGGTTCAATTCTGTTGCAGATGAACGTGGGAAAATTGCAATCATGGATGCAAGGGCTGAGGAGGAGGATCTGGAAGGGATTGCTAAGTGGGCCCACCAAAAGAGTGGACATCTCGGAGAGAAATCTACTATCAGGTGGGCACAAGATTGAGGAATTAGCATCCCATTGGAGATTGTGAAAACAGTGGGCCTCATTACTAGTCAGGCGGCAGCTGTGCCAAAAACACCGGCAGGCCTGACGCCGGACTGGTAATTTCATTCCACCTCTGTGATTGCCGGAATCACTGGGGCATTACAACCCCGGTGACCCGATAATTCTGGAGGCAGAATTCTGTAAAGCCCTATTCCCATGGAGTCCTATAGGACTCCATGGGGATGGGAACCATGGAAACACTGGTTCCGTCTATGACAGAGCCGGTGTTTCCATGTCCGCCTGCAGACGGGTGGTGTTACTTCCGCCAGGTCAGATCTGGCGGGAATGACACCTCCCGCCTGCGGAATTCGGAATCAGCCAGTCCGGAAACAACGGTGGCGGCGGATTTGCCGCCACCGATCTTTCCAGATCGGCTGACTTGTATGAGGCCCAGTAATTTTGCAGTAGCCTATGTGCCAACATCAGAAGCAAAGATCTATCACACATATTGTTCATGACACATTGAGAAGAGGCAAATTACCTGGACAAATTTGGCAAATCGATTATATCGGTAAAATGCCCATTAGTAGGGGATGTCAATATGCATGCACTATTGTGGGCACATATTCTGGTTACCTGAGGGTACTACCATGTAAAAGAGCCACGCAGTTGAATACGATTAAATTATTAGACCAAGTGGCGGTGTATTATGGTGTTACTTTGCAGATACAGAGTGACAACGGGTCCCATTTTAAAGGAGAATTGGTTTCAGACTATTGTCAGGAAAAAGGAATTGGATGGATCTTTCACGCCCCTTCTTACGGGTGGCTTACGGGAGGCTTACCGGTTAATTGAGAGAATGAATGGGTTCTTGAAAGCCCAGTTATAAAAAAATGAGACGGGTTCTTTGAAAGGGTGGCGTGGAGGCTGTGCAAAGTCTGTGCAAATGCTTAACCGTCCCATTGCGAGCGGTGAGACTCCACTAACGCGCATGTTGATGCCAAATTTGCAATTCAGAAGGTGGGGAAACATTATTGTACTGGGAAATGTCACCTGGTGCATTGGCTCCTTATCGCGCCACTCCCCAATCAGCTGGGGTGGATTTGCATGCAAGATAAGAAATCTGACTTGATCCTGGAGGCATTGTGGTGATTGATAAGTGAATTGGGGTACACATTCCTTCTGAACATATGGGATTGATTGCCCCTAGATCTGAACTAGTCCTAAAAGGCATTCAGGTGTTAGCAGGGACTGCAGATGCAGATTACCAAGGAGAAGTCAAGGTTATTCTCATTAATAGTGGTGAAAACAGGTTACCAATTCATAAAGGAGCCCGAGTGGCCCAATTGATATTAGTACCTGTGAAATTAGCCATGGTGAGGAAAGGAGATCCACACACAGTATTAACCATTCGTGGGTACTATGATGCCAGGTGCAAAGATATGGGTCGACAAACCTAGTGGTCCGCCCGTTCTGGCGGATGTTACTGCAGCAGGGAAGGATCAGGTTGTTCTTGTGATGGAACCGGGAAAATGGAAATGGTTGCATATTCCCGCTGACCAATGTTATTTACGTGAGTGATGCACTGCACTGATTTCTTTTTGAATTCTGATTCATAGATCCTGTGTATGCTGAGTGCCTGTGTGACTAAGGAACAGAGGAGGTATGGACTTCCCATGCACAATGTTAACAACACACTTATAATTTCAGTATGAATTGTTTTTAATGAAAGGTGGATATGACCAAATTAGCCTGAAGAGTGAATGAGCCCCATCTGAGCCCTGAAAGTTAAAGTCAATTGGCAGGGTAGTGCCCCATTAAGTAGGTTGCACTCAGGACAGATATATGGACCATTTCAGATGTGTTAGAACAGATCAGCGGGTGACTTAGTGGCCGCTATTTATTTACTGTATTTTCAGATATCTTCTGACAAACTAGTCTTCGACAGACATTGATGAAGCAAATACACAGAGAAATACACAGATTACATTATTGAGTGCACTCTCAGACAATCGACATACATTTATACATACAGTACAGAGCAACTTCTGTATTAAATATACATGGTATACAAGAACATTAAAAACCAAACAGTTAGTGTATACATAAACGTGTATCAAAATGAACAACCCACAAACTAAGAGCCAAATGTGGTCAGACCAAGGATGTGTATATTTCTGACCATCATGAGTTGCATAATTGGCTTTCAATCAGTTCAGAGAAATTGTTCAGGATAAAGGAGTGACCCATACATAGTCACAGTGGGTGAGTAAATACCACTCCAAGGTGAGGCACGATGGAGTGTCTTCGGGAGGGTCCGGGGACATGCTGGAGGAAGTGGCAAGTGTCTCTGTCATGACGATGGACTCGGGGATCTGGATCAAGACTGACACGCCTGCTGCAACTATTGAGCCGGATGATGCATCTATTGCAGCATACTGCAGCACCTTGAGGAAACACACGTGGACGAAAGCGTGATGCTCTACACCTTTCCGCTTTTTCCATATCCTCAGCACAGAACAATGATCCTACACTGGTCGGGCAGACCGATAATATGTGGATTTACCTAGCCCGGCTAGTGCTGAACGTTTCACATTTATATATGACGGATGTACATGATTCTGCTACTTTGGTTTCAATGTGACTTGTGGCAATACCAACGCCTGTTCCAGTATTACGAACCTTGTTTGGAGTTTTGCATAAGGATCCTTTGGTTGAAAACTCTGATGTGCGAGGTTCCTTTTCCGTATATGAATATTGCAAATTCTGTGCAGACATGGACCGCAAATGAAGAAACATGACGAGCATTATTACTCACAATATTGCCCCTGCCTATGTCTGTTACCAAATGAGTTGTGATCTGAACTTTGTTGGCAAATGCCAACAGTTGGACTTACACCATGATGAGTAGAGGACAGATTTTGAGCCTGCCTATGCGATCGGCCAACTTCTGTTTGCTTTGATGTTTCCAATAATATCTGGTGTAATTTTACTATTTTAACAGCCAGCCACCTGAGCCATGTGAAACTTCCTGCAGGTTGGCTATTTTCTTGTGGGAATCAAACCGATTCCTATAATCCTGTGAATATTTTGGGTAGTCCTTGCAACTTAACTCGCTTTGGCGTAATGCTAATTTCCTTTATGCCCTGCTATGCGGTGGTCCATGCATTCCGCCTCCTATAACGCTGTCAACCGATTGTAATTCTGACGCACACTTGTTGTCTGAAACTGACGTTCTGGCATTAGCCATTTCCTTAGTGGGGATTTGGGGACTGGCAGCTGGGGAATATAAAACCATGATTAAATTAGCTGGCTTGGTAGTTAAGGGGCTTAATGAGACTTTGCAAGCTTTAACTGAATTGTTACTGGATGACAGACATTTTAGAAAAGTTATTCTACAGAATAGGGCAGCCATTGATTATCTGTTTTTGAAGCATAATTTGGGTTGTAGCATGGTGGAAGGTATGTGTTGTTTTGACTTGGAGGACCGTTACCATTCTATTGAGGACCATATTAAGGATTTGAAAGATCTGGTTGCCAGAGTGACGCAGCATAAGAACTGGGACTGGTGGGGTCAGATGTTTTCTTGGATTCCTGAAGCATTGCGTTCTGCTTTAGTTTGGGTTTTTGGCATTTTTGCTGTTTTAGTTTGTTGCTGTTGTTGTATTTCGTATATTCCGAATCTGTGGCATTTGGTTTGTAGGTTCTGGTAACCTCCCTTTTGCCCATTGGGTTATGATAGTTAAATATCCAAGGGGTGGAGTGTAGTACATGTGCAAAATGAGCCAGAAAACATGGTGACAATGCGCGGCCTTCTTGCATATTCACTTCCATTTACTGCAATGAAACAGTAATGAAAGCCTACGTTTTCCTGGGCTCTGGGCTCAGCTAATAAAAGTGTATTTTTGCTGCGAAGACAAGGTCACATATTTATGTCAGATGACCAAGCCGGGGAAAATAGTTATTGTATTGTCCCCCGAAGGACAAGCCAGAAAGGGAGTCGGAGCACTCTTCAGGTGCAGTGTTAAGGGGCAGTGGGAACGACGGCAAGGAGGGAAGATGGGTTTTTTCCACTTCTAACTGGAATATTCCACTCTGTTTACGGCTCATGCTTATTGTCTGCTCTTCGGCCAAGGACAGTATAGTAATCCATGAGGGGCAGGGATTGAAAGCAGCCCAATAGAGAGAAGGGTTTTCCTCTTGTAATACAGAGTTGGAATTTGGACCCCGGGTGATGCAGTCTCACTGAGAGGGAGGACGCTCTGCTCCAGATCCCGTAAGAACGATCAATCTCTTTGCCTACCGGCTGTGGGACTGAGCCGTGTCATAGTGGCCAAGATGAAGGTGTCTTCTGTGGCGATCATAACAGTGAAGCCTTTTTTCTTTGTTCATATATAACCGATTATATGTTTATTTTTTTCTTTCTGTATGTTATAATTGAATAAAGGGCCTGTAACGCGCCATCTTTATTATAACTATAACTATAACTATAACTAATGTGTGATGTGTATTTCTTTGCCTATCTGAGTCCAATAACTACTTTTGCAACGGTCAGGAGAACCGAAGTATGACATCTCCACAGGTGAGCACTATAAAGCAAAACATGTGAGTGTTTATTCTTTGAGTTTCATGTTTGAATTTGTAGTGGTATACAGTGAACGTTTGTACCATAACATTGTTATTTTTACTGTTTGTAGACATTACGTTTTGCTAGTATAACTTTAACTCTTCTTTTAAAACTATATATTTTTTCAATTTGATTTCAGTGTTTTTCGTGGGCAGTACTGCATATAGCGAATCAGTGTATTTCGTACCAGAGTAGGTTCTATAAGTCTATGGCGTATGAGTGTGTGGCGTAAAAATGCATCAGGTACAAACATATGGCATTTGAGCTATACGTATGTCCAATTCATGTATTGCGTATGTGTGTATGAGTATATGTTGTGACTGAATTGGACAGGGCATATGACTGGCATTTGCCATGTGAGTGTATGTTGCATGTGTTTGTGCCATGTCTGTGTATGGCATGTGAGTGTACAGCATATGACTGTATGGCATAAGGCTAATGGAGTCTGATTGGCGTTTGAGTTTTTGGCATGTGAGCGTCTGACATATGTGTGTGTGGTGGATATGTTTTGGGTTTACAGCATGTGAGTGCATGATGGGCCGGTCACATAGGTGCTCAGTGGTGGTGACACTCAGGATTGGGGTGGGGGTTTCACTAGAGGAAGGGTGTAATATTTAGTTTAATGGTGTACCACAGTGGGCGTTGGGGGTACTCTGGGGTGTGGCTGGAAGAAAGTAAATGTACTTGGAAATGTCCTTAATCACTTGAGTTCAGGAAAAAGGCACTTTTTCCTATGGGAGAACAAACTGTTAAAAAGTGCTCAAAACAGAATAAAAAAACATTTTTCAAAAATATGAAGCCGCCCGTGAAGAATTCTGGCACTTTCCATGTTGGCGAGGATGCCTGCAAAAGGTACTGTGTGAACTTTCCGTGCAAGGGGGTAAAAGATATTAAGAAATGTCATTCGACTGACACCCAACTATTGCATGCACTGATGCAATGTCATACTATATGCTTCTATCTCTTTATCTCAGTATTCCCTATTGCATGCACTAGTGCAATGTCATACTATATACTTCTATCTAAGTATTCCCTGTTGCATGCACTAGTGCAAAGTCATACTATATGCTTCTATCTCTATCTCAGTATTACCTATTGCATGCACTAGTGCAATGTCATACTATATACTTCTATCTAAGTATTCCCTGTTGCATGCAATAGTGCAATGTCATACTATATGCTTCTATCTCTTTATCTAAGTATTCACTATTGCATGCACTAGTGCAATGTCATACTGTATGCTTATATCTCATTATCTAAGTATTCACTATTGCATGCCCTAGTGCAATGTCATACTATATGCTTCTATTTCTTTATCTCAGTATTCCCTATTGCATGCACTAGTGCAATGTCATACTATATGCTTCTATCTCTGTATCTCAGTATTCCCTTTTGAATGCCCTAGTGCAATGTCATACTATATGCTTCTATCTCTCTATCTCAGTATTCCCTATTGCATGCCCTAGTGCAATGTCATACTATATGCTTCTATCTCTTTATCTCAGTATTCACTATTGCATGCCCTAGTGCAATGTCATACTATATGCTTCTATCTCAGTATTCCCTATTGCATGCACTAGTGCAATGTCATCCTACATGCTTCTATCTCCCTGTCTCAGTATTCCCTATTGGATGCACTAGTGCAATGTTTGCTTCTATCTCTGTATCTCAGTATTCCCTTTTGCATGCCCTAGTGCAATGTCATACTATATGCTTCTGTCTCTCTATCTTAGTCTCCCCTATTGCATGCACTAGTGCAATGTCATACTATATGCTTCTATTTCTTTATCTCAGTATTCCCTATTGCATGCACTAGTGCAATTTCATACTATATGCTTCTATCTCTGTATCTCAGTATTCCCTTTTGCAATATGCTTCTATCTATCTCAGTATTCCCTATTGCATGCACTAGTGCAATGTCATACTATATGCTTCTATCTCGGTATTCCCTATTGCATGCACTAGTGCAATGTCATACTATATGCAACTATCTCCCTGTCTCAGTATTCCCTATTGCATGCACTAGTGCAATGTCATACTATATGCTTCTATCTCAGTATTCCCTATTGCATGCACTAGTGCAATGTCATACTATATGCTTCTATCTCAGTATTCCCTATTGCATGCACTAGTGCAATATCATACTATATGCTTCTATCTCCCTGTCTCAGTATTCCCTATTGCATGCACTAGTGCAATGTCATACTATATGCTTCTATTTATTTATCTCAGTATTCCCTAAGGCAGTGTCATACTATATGCTTCTATCTCAGTATTCCCTATTGCATGCCCTTGTGTAATGTCATACTATATGTTTTTATTTATTTATGTCAGTATTCCCTATTGCATGCACTAGTGCATTATCATACTATATGCTTCCATCTCTTTATCTCAGTATTCCCTATTGCATGCACTAGTGCAATGTCATACTATATGCTTCTATCTCAGTATTCCCTATGGCATGCACTAGTGTAATGTCATACTATATGCTTCTATCTCAGTATTCCCTATTGCACGCCCTAGTGCAATGTCATACTATATGTTTTTATCTATTTATGTCAGTATTCCCTATTGCATGCACTAGTGCATTATCATACTATATGCTTCCATCTCTTTATCTCAGTATTACCTATTGCATGCACTAGTGCAATGTCATACTATATTCTTCTATCTCAGTATTCCCTATGGCATGCAGTAGTGCAATGTCATACTATATGCTTCTATCTCCCTGTCTCAGTATTCCCTATTGCATGCACTAGTGCAATGTCATACTATATGCTTCTATCTCCCTGTCTCAGTATTCCCTATTGCATGCACTAGTGCAATGTCATACTATATGCTTCTATCTCAGTATTCCCTATGGCATGCACTAGTGCATTGTCATACTATATGCTTCTATCTCCCTGTCTCAGTATTCCCTATTGCATGCACTAGTGCAATGTCATACTATATGCTTCTATCTCTCTGTCTCAGTATTCCCTATTGCATGCACTAGTGCAATGTCATACTATATGCTTCTATCTCAGTATTCCCTGTGGCATGCACTAGTGCAATGTCATACTATGTGATTCTATCTCAGTATTCCCTATGGCATGCACTAGTGCAATGTCATACTATATGCTTCTATCTCCCTGTCTCAGTATTCCCTATTGCATGCACTAGTGCAATGTCATACTATATGCTTCTATCTCCCTGTCTCAGTATTCCCTATTGCATGCACTAGTGCAATGTCATACTATATGCTTCTATCTCCCTGTCTCAGTATTCCCTATTGCATGCACTAGTGCAATGTCATACTATATGCTTCTATCTCAGTATTCCCTATGGCATGCACTAGTGCAATGTCATACTATATGCTTCTATCTCAGTATTCCTAGTGCAATGTCACACTATATGCTTCTATCTCTCTGTCTCAGTATTCCCTATTGCATGCACTAGTGCAATGTCATACTATATGCTTCTATCTCAGTATTCCCTATGGCATGCACTAGTGCATTGTCATATTATATGCTTCTATCTCCCTGTCTCAGTATTCCCTATTGCATGCACTAGTGTAATGTCATACTATATGCTTCTATCTCTCTGTCTCAGTATTCCCTATTGCATGCACTAGTGTAATGTCATACTATATGCTTCTATCTCTCTGTCTCAGTATTCCCTATTGCATGCACTAGTGTAATGTCATACTATATGCTTCTATCTCTCTGTCTCAGTATTCCCTATTGCATGCACTAGTGCAATGTCATACTATATGCTTCTATCTCAGTATTCCCTATGGCATGCACTAGTGCATTGTCATATTATATGCTTCTATCTCCCTGTCTCAGTATTCCCTATTGCATGCACTAGTGTAATGTCATACTATATGCTTCCATCTCTCTGTCTCAGTATTCCCTATTGCATGCACTAGTGTAATGTCATACTATATGCTTCTATCTCTCTGTCTCAGTATTCCCTATTGCATGCACTAGTGTAATGTCATACTATATGCTTCTATCTCCCTGTCTCAGTATTCCCTATTGCATGCACTAGTGCAATGTCATACTATATGCTTCTATCTCTCTGTCTCAGTATTCCATATTGCAATCACTTGTGCAATGTCATACTATATGCTTCTATCTCAGTATTCCCTATGGCATGCACTAGTGCATTGTCATATTATATGCTTCTATCTCCCTGTCTCAGTATTCCCTATTGCATGCACTAGGGTAATGTCATACTATATGCTTCAATCTCTCTATCTCAGTATTCCCTATTGCACGCACTAGTGCAATGTCATACTATATGTTTTTATCTATTTATGTCAGTATTCCCTATTGCATGCACTAGTGCATTATCATACTATATGCTTCCATCTCTTTATCTCAGTATTCCCTATTGCATGCACTAGTGCAATGTCATACTATATGCTTCTATCTCAGTATTCCCTATGGCATGCACTAGTGCAATGTCATACTATATGCTTCAATCTCCCTGTCTCAGTATTCCCTATTGCATGCACTAGTGCAATGTCATACTATATGCTTCTATCTCCCTGTCTCAGTATTCCCTATTGTATGCACTAGTGCAATGTCATACTATATGCTTCTATCTCCCTGTCTCAGTATTCCCTATTGCATGCACTAGTGCAATGTCATACTATATGCTTCTATCTCAGTATTCCCTATGGCATGCACTAGTGCAATGTCATACTATATGCTTCTATCTCCCTGTCTCAGTATTCCCTATTGCATGCACTAGTGCAATGTCATTCTATATGCTTCTATCTCCCTGTCTCAGTATTCCCTATTGCATGCACTAGTGCAATGTCATACTATATGCTTCTATCTCCCTGTCTCAGTATTCCCTATTGCATGCACTAGTTCAATGTCATACTATATGCTTCTATCTCAGTATTCCCTATGGCATGCACTAGTGCAATGTCATACTATATGCTTCTATCTCCCTGTCTCAGTATTCCCTATTGCATGCACTAGTGCAATTTCATACTATATGCTTCTATCTCCCTGTCTCAGTATTCCCTATTGCATGCACTAGTGCAATGGCATACTATATGCTTCTATCTCCCTGTCTCAGTATTCCCTATTGCATGCACTAGTGCAATGTCATACTATATGCTTCTATCTCCCTGTCTCAGTATTCCCTATTGCATGCACTAGTGCAATGTCATACTATATGCTTCTATCTCAGTATTCCCTATGGCATGCACTAGTGCAATGTCATACTATATGCTTCTATCTCAGTATTCCCTATGGCATGCACGAGTGCAATGTCATACTATATGCTTCTTTCTCATTATTCCCTAAGGCATGCACTAGTGCAATGTCATACTATATGCTTCTATCTCAGTATTCCCTATGGCATGCACTAGTGCAATGTCATACTATATGCTTCTATCTCCCTGTCTCAGTATTCCCTATTGCATGCACTAGTGCAATGTCATACTATATGCTTCTATCTCCCTGTCTCAGTATTCCCTATTGCATGCACTAGTGCAATGTCATACTATATGCTTCTATCTCAGTATTCCCTATGGCATGCACTAGTGCATTGTCATACTATATGCTTCTATCTCCCTGTCTCAGTATTCCCTATTGCATGCACTAGTGCAATGTCATACTATATGCTTCTATCTCTCTGTCTCAGTATTCAATATTGTATGTACTAGTGCAATGTCATACTATATGCTTCTATCTCAGTATTCCCTATGGCATGCACTAGTGCATTGTCATACTATATGCTTCTATCTCCCGGTCTCAGTATTCCCTATTGCATGCACTAGTGCAATGCCATACTATATGCTTCTATCTCTCTGACTCAGTATTCCCTATTGCATGCACTAGTGCAATGTCATACTATATGCTTCTATCTCAGTATTCCCTATGGCATGCACTAGTGCATTGTCATACTATATGCTTCTATCTCCCTGTCTCAGTATTCCCTATTGCATGCACTAGTGCAATGTCATACTATATGCTTCTATCTCTCTGTCTCAGTATTCCCTATTGCATGCACTAGTGCAATGTCATACTATATGCTTCTATCTCAGTATTCCCTATTGCACGCCCTAGTGCAATGTCATACTATATGTTTTTATCTATTTATGTCAGTATTCCCTATTGCATGCACTAGTGCAATGTCATACTATATGCTTCTATCTCAGTATTCCCTATGGCATGCACTAGTGCATTGTCATACTATATGCTTCTATCTCCCTGTCTCAGTATTCCCTATTGCATGCACTAGTGCAATGTCATACTATATGCTTCTATCTCTCTGTCTCAGTATTCCCTATTGCATGCACTAGTGCAATGTCATACTATATGCTTCTATCTCAGTATTCCCTATTGCACGCCCTAGTGCAATGTCATACTATATGTTTTTATCTATTTATGTCAGTATTCCCTATTGCATGCACTAGTGCAATGTCATACCATATGCTTCTACCTCAGTATTCCCTAGTGCATACTAGTGCAATGTCATACTATATGCTTATATCTTAGTATTGCAATGTCATACTATATGCTTCTGACTCTCTATCTCAGTATTCCCTATTGCATGCCCTAGTGCAATGTCATACTATATGCTTCTATCTCAGTATTCCCTATGGCATGCACTAGTGCATTGTCATACTATATGCTTCTATCTCCCAGTCTCAGTATTCCCTATTGCATGCACTAGTGCAATGCCATACTATATGCTTCTATCTCTCTGACTCAGTATTCCCTATTGCATGCACTAGTGCAATGTCATACTATATGCTTCTATCTCAGTATTCCCTATGGCATGCACTAGTGCATTGTCATACTATATGCTTCTATCTCCCTGTCTCAGTATTCCCTATTGCATGCACTAGTGCAATGTCATACTATATGCTTCTATCTCTCTGTCTCAGTATTCCCTATTGCATGCACTAGTGCAATGTCATACTATATGCTTCTATCTCAGTATTCCCTATTGCACGCCCTAGTGCAATGTCATACTATATGTTTTTATCTATTTATGTCAGTATTCCCTATTGCATGCACTAGTGCAATGTCATACTATATGCTTCTATCTCAGTATTCCCTATGGCATGCACTAGTGCATTGTCATAATATATGATTCTATCTCCCTGTCTCAGTATTCCCTATTGCATGCACTAGTGCAATGTCATACTATATGCTTCTATCTCTCTGTCTCAGTATTCCCTATTGCATGCACTAGTGCAATGTCATACTATATGCTTCTATCTCAGTATTCCCTATTGCACGCCCTAGTGCAATGTCATACTATATGTTTTTATCTATTTATGTCAGTATTCCCTATTGCATGCACTAGTGCAATGTCATACCATATGCTTCTACCTCAGTATTCCCTAGTGCATACTAGTGCAATGTCATACTATATGCTTATATCTTAGTATTGCAATGTCATACTATATGCTTCTGACTCTCTATCTCAGTATTCCCTATTGCATGCCCTAGTGCAATGTCATACTATATGCTTCTACCTCAGTATTCCCTAGTGCATACTAGTGCAATGTCATACTATATGCTTATATCTTAGTATTGCAATGTCATACTATGTGCTTCCATCTCTCTCTCTCAGTATTCCCTATTGCATGCACTAGTGCAATGTCATACTATGTGCTTCCATCTCTCTCTCTCAGTATTCCCTATTGCATGCACTAGTGCAATGTCATACTATATGCTTCTATCTCAGTATTCCCTATGGCATGCACTAGTGCATTGTCATACTATATGCTTCTATCTCCCTGTCTCAGTATTCCCTATTGCATGCACTAGTGCAATGTCATACTATATGCTTCTATCTCTCTGTCTCAGTATTCAATATTGTATGTACTAGTGCAATGTCATACTATATGCTTCTATCTCAGTATTCCCTATGGCATGCACTAGTGCATTGTCATACTATATGCTTCTATCTCCCGGTCTCAGTATTCCCTATTGCATGCACTAGTGCAATGCCATACTATATGCTTCTATCTCTCTGACTCAGTATTCCCTATTGCATGCACTAGTGCAATGTCATACTATATGCTTCTATCTCAGTATTCCCTATGGCATGCACTAGTGCATTGTCATACTATATGCTTCTATCTCCCTGTCTCTCCCTGTCTCAGTATTCCCTATTGCATGCACTAGTGCAATGGCATACTATATGCTTCTATCTCTCTGTCTCAGTATTCCCTATTGCATGCACTAGTGCAATGTCATACTATATGCTTCTATCTCAGTATTCCCTATTGCACGCCCTAGTGCAATGTCATACTATATGTTTTTATCTATTTATGTCAGTATTCCCTATTGCATGCACTAGTGCAATGTCATACTATATGCTTCTATCTCAGTATTCCCTATGGCATGCACTAGTGCATTGTCATACTATATGCTTCTATCTCCCTGTCTCAGTATTCCCTATTGCATGCACTAGTGCAATGTCATACTATATGCTTCTATCTCTCTGTCTCAGTATTCCCTATTGCATGCACTAGTGCAATGTCATACTATATGCTTCTATCTCAGTATTCCCTATTGCACGCCCTAGTGCAATGTCATACTATATGTTTTTATCTATTTATGTCAGTATTCCCTATTGCATGCACTAGTGCAATGTCATACTATATACTTCTATCTCAGTATTCCCTATTGCATGCACTAGTGTAATGTCATACTATATGCTTCTATCTCTTTATCTCAGTATTCCCTATTGCATGCACTAGTGCAATGTCATACTATATGCTTCTATCTCAGTATTCCCTATTGGATGCACTAGTGCAATGCCATACTATATGCTTCTATCTTAGCATTCCCTATTGCATGCACTAGTGTAATGTCATACTATATGCTTCTATCTCCCTGTCTCAGTATTCCCTATTGCATGCACTAGTGCAATGCCATACTATATGCTTCTATCTCTCTGACTCAGTATTCCCTATTGCATGCACTAGTGCAATGTCATACTATATGCTTCTATCTCAGTATTCCCTATGGCATGCACTGGTGCATTGTCATACTATATGCTTCTATCTCCCTGTCTCAGTATTCCCTATTGCATGCACTAGTGCAATGTCATACTATATGCTTCTATCTCTCTGTCTCAGTATTCCCTATTGCATGCACTAGTGCAATGTCATACTATATGCTTCTATCTCAGTATTCCCTATTGCACGCCCTAGTGCAATGTCATACTATATGTTTTTATCTATTTATGTCAGTATTCCCTATTGCATGCACTAGTGCAATGTCATACTATATGCTTCTATCTCAGTATTCCCTATGGCATGCACTAGTGCATTGTCATACTATATGCTTCTATCTCCCTGTCTCAGTATTCCCTATTGCATGCACTAGTGCAATGTCATACTATATGCTTCTATCTCTCTGTCTCAGTATTCCCTATTGCATGCACTAGTGCAATGTCATACTATATGCTTCTATCTCAGTATTCCCTATTGCACGCCCTAGTGCAATGTCATACTATATGTTTTTATCTATTTATGTCAGTATTCCCTATTGCATGCACTAGTGCAATGTCATACCATATGCTTCTACCTCAGTATTCCCTAGTGCATACTAGTGCAATGTCATACTATATGCTTATATCTTAGTATTGCAATGTCATACTATGTGCTTCCATCTCTCTCTCTCAGTATTCCCTATTGCATGCACTAGTGCAATGTCATACCATATGCTTCTACCTCAGTATTCCCTAGTGCATACTAGTGCAATGTCATACTATATGCTTATATCTTAGTATTGCAATGTCATACTATGTGCTTCCATCTCTCTCTCTCAGTATTCCCTATTGCATGCACTAGTGCAATGTCATACTATATGCTTCTATCTCAGTATTCCCTATTGCATGCACTAATGCAATGCCATACTATTTGCTTCTATCTCTTTATCTCAGTATTCCCTATATTTTTTTTCTTTATTGTTTTGGTTTATTTACAAACCTTTACAAAATCACAAAAAATATCAAACATTGATTTTACAGAAAAAAATTAAAAGAAATACAAGAATAAAAATACCAAACTATTTTAACTGATCAATCCAGAATTTGCAAATTATGTATCAAGATTTTCACATCACAGTCATATTACAATACATTCACATTCCAAGAATACAGTTTTAACATTTCCAACAAAAAATATATATATATATATATTTTCAGATCCACAAAAGCTAAAAAACTTTTACCCTCATTAACTCAAGTCACAGACATTTCTTAAAAAGGTTGTTACACAGATTTTTAAACTTGTACAGTTATCATGTAGCATTCTGTACCACATAAATTCTCTATTCACTTCATTAGTTGAAACTACAAATTTCGCAAAACACTCTAATCTTTGAGTCTTCAAATGGGGGCAAACCAATAAAAAATGTTGCAAAGTTTCCACAACACCAGAGATTTTACAAAATCTGCACCATGGACCTCCTTTTAAGGTGCGATTTCTAATACATTTTATTTGATTAGTGGGTAAAACATTAAAGCGAAAGCGCATAAAATCATTACGCAGCCGCTTACACAGATATTTGATTAGGAGCCTTCCATGACAGGTTGCCATTTCCAAGTAGAACAGGCAAATTTATAAAGTTTTGAATCTAAGATCTTACCTTTCGTTCTTTGCAAATCAAAACCCATTAAACTGATCTTCACTTTTCCCGGTTTATTACACAATGAAATCATAGATAGACCTAGCTCTTTCAAACAATTCTCACTTTCACCTATTAACACATACATGAAAGGATTCAAAGGTTCTTGATAAGCACATGCATACAAGGTTTCATCCGTTGATGTTTTACATTTTTTCCAGAGGCATAGGAAGAAAGTGAGTGCAAACCCAATTCATATCTTATTAGGGCCAGTGGTATACATTTGGGCACAAACCACAGCACAGCTCTCCAGATTTTTCCTTCAATACTGGTCAGATGTGAATGTAGTTCATTAGAGAATAGTTCAATTCCATAGGTTAAATGTGGTATAATTTTTTTGTTGTAGAATTCCCTCAACGGGACCATAGAAAATTTTCCAAATTTGTTATCAATAGCCATCAGCTGTCTAAAGGCTATTTCTGATTTCAAAGTCAACAGACTTTTTTATCAGATTAGTGGAATCCTGGCTAGAGAAGTAAAATCCCAGGTACTTAAAGGATGGTTGTGCCTTAATCCTCTTTCCTTCACATGTCCAAGCAAAAGCACTCTCTTTTTTTATTGTTTTTACCAAACCGGACAATAACCGTTTTTGCTGGATTTATTTTGAGTTTGAGATTGTCTATATATATTTCAAAGGCTCTAAGTAGCCTTTGTAGTCCAATTATGGTTTTATCCAAAAGAAGAAAAACCATCTGCGTAAGCCATCCAGGCTATGCACACATTATTCAGTTTGGGACACACCATACCTTTACTACCAAGGGCGTTTTGAGCACCACATACGTAAAGGTTGAAAACCGTAGGGCCCAGCATACAACCTTGTCTTAGCCCGTTCGGAATAATGATTACCTCAGAAAATAAACCCTCTGTCGTTAAGCGAACCTTCAAACTAGTGTCTGTGTACAGGGCAATAATAATCTGGAGTAAGTGAGCTGGAATACCAAGTTCTTTTAACTTTAGCCACAGAAGTTGCCTATCTACAAGATCGAAGGCGGAGCTAAGGTCCATCGAGGCCACAAATGGAGGTCTCTCCCCCCCTGCTTCATAGATTTGGCTATAAAGGTTTTCAATACAAGACCCCCGCAATCGGTCCCAATATTTTTTTTAAACCTATTTGTTTCGAATCAAGAATAGATTTGACTTTAATCCATTCTTGCACTTCCCTTAAGACCAAAGAGCAGAATATTTTTGACTCTGGGTCAGCAATTGCTATAGGCCTATAGCTAGTGGGACACATGCGTGAACCCTGCTTGAAAACCGGAATGACTATGGATACTTTCCATGAAAGTGGAATAATCTTGGTCTCTAAGATATTGGCATACAAAGTTGACAGAATGTTTCCCCATATTACCGGGTCCATTTTTAGCAGTTTTTTAGACAAATTATTCGGTCCAGTGGCTCCTGAGTTTTTTGATTTCTTGATGAGATCTATAATATCATAAACTGAAGCCTTCAAAGACCAAGACTGACTTTTAGCAATTATCAATTTGCATGTCCCCTCATTGACAGTATATAGTTTGGAGAAATGTCCCAGCCATGCATCCTCATTAATAACATTCACGGTCATATCCTGTTGAGGTTTTTCAATTTCATTTATCAAATGCCAAAAATTAGTACATCCATATCCACGTAGAGCTTTCAACATTAACTCACCGTCCTGCTGCATTCGAGAAGCTCTATATTGAATGTGCCAATTTTTATTAGATTGTTTAATTTTGTTTTTTCTCATGTTTTATTCAGACGGCAGTAAACCTTTTTTTAATTGTCTAAATTCTCTTCTGTATAATATTTTATGTGCATAGACCAATGTATCCGTATGGTGTCTATTTTTGGTCTTCAATTTCTTACCCGTCTTGGGCAGAGTAACCAGGTTATCAATGGTATTTTTAATATAATCAGAGAAGTTTAAGGATGAATAACAATCATCACGATGGAGCTCAGACATGGATAGGTAATCATTTATCATTGTCGAAGTAAACTTTTTTAAAAAAAAATATTTTATTTTTTAAGGTCAAACCAACACACTACAACTGTTTCAAAACATAGAAAACATCATGTTCCAACACATTTTCAAACTCCCCAACTCCCCCCTCCCCCTTTAAACTAGAGCCGGTTCTCACATGTTGTTTACGGGAACATCATTGGGTGGCACAATACCTAGACAGCCATCAATCGGGTCCTCTGTTTCGTTGTCACCCTGGTGAGGGTTTGCCAACGAGGCCACCAATTGCCACCAGGCCAGCAAGGGCCCTACTTCTTCTTAGCCCCCCCTCTGGTGACCGCTTCAAACCAGACTACGGATTCAGCTTCCGCCCACCTCAAGAGGTCTGTCCACCATAACTCCACCCTAGGTCTGTGGGCTGCCTTCCAGCCCATGGCAATCCTACGTTTGGCCAAAACATAGGCCAGGTCCTTCATCTTGCTTATGTGTTTCAAATGCCGGGGTCTAGGGAAAAGTCCAAGCATGCATGACCAGGCTGATTCCACATCCAGCACAACCCCCCGCCAGCCAGTTTCGTCTTGACCTCGTCCCAAAATCTATGCACCTCCGGGCAAGCCCAAAACATGTGTAGCAGTCCCGCGTTCACCTCCCCACACCTGGGGCATTGCTGCATAGCTGATCCCCCAAACTTTGCAATCTTCCCGGGGGTTAAATAAGCCCTGTGGGTAACATACAATTGAAGCTGTTGGAATCTCGCGTTACGGGACACCTTTTTATGGTACCTCTGGGCCCGTTCCCACTGCCCATCCGTCATGGGTCCTCCCACCTCCTCCTCCCAATCTTGTCTCAATTGGAGTAACTCCTTCCCTGCCCTTACTCGCAGGAGCTCATATATCCTCGATATTTCGTGCCCGCCCTCCGATACATCATACATGGTTTCCAGGGAGGCATCTGGGTCCTCCGCGAGCACTGTCTCAGGCCACCTTTCTCTAGTCTTTTTCACCAGCCTAGGGTAGGTTATATATTGGCCACCATGTACTCCCGTCTCTTCCTGCAGCCGCAGAAAGTCCACCGCCTCCCCTTCTTGCCATATGTCCCCGAGGGTGGCTAGGCCTACCTGTTCCCAGTATCTGCGGACCGATTCAAGTAGTTGAGAGTCGCTCCAGCACAGCGCCGCCAAAGGGGCCTGCTGGGAGTTTGGTACCGAGTCCCCCCCAATCTTCCATGTCCTGTGCCAGATCTCCCAGCCCAACCTCAGTAGCCGCCCTTGCCCACCAGTTTATCTCTGCCCAACCACACCACTTCCATCAGAAAGTATGGGGCTGTATCTTCGCGCAGGAGCCTGGCTTCCGCCGAGTCTTCAGTCGAGAGCCACCTGGCCACGTACTGCAGCTGCCCCGCCAGGTAATAGAGTTCGAAGTTAGGCAGGCCTATCCCCCCCGTCACACGGGTTCTGGAGCTTCCACAGAGCCACCCTATTCCTAGAGCTGCCCCACACAAAACCCCTACACACGCTGTGAAGTTTCGCAAATAGGCTCCTGGGTATCAGAAACGGGACGTTTACAAAGAAGTGCAAGAGTCTAGGCAGCACCACCATCTTGAGCAAGGCCGCCCTCCCCATCATGGTCAGGGGCAATCTGGACCAAAATACCATACTGTTCTTGATCCCCTCGATCACCTTTTCCGTGTTGTGCTTGTGTTCTGTCTCGATCTTGTGGTAAATGTTTATTCCCAAATACCTAAATGTTACGGGCTGCCATGGTATTGGCAGAACAGGCAGCCTCTGCACCGGGACATTCCTATATCTACCCAAAGGGAACAGGCTGGACTTTCCAGGATTCACCGATATTCCCGAGAGGATGGCGTACCATTCTATCACCTCTAGGACGTACTGTAGGTTTTCTTCTGGGTAGCGCAAATAAAGGAGCATATCATCCGCATATAATGATATCAGATGCTCTCCACTGGTCGTGTTTATGCCCACCTCCCCATATTGTTGTCGCAGGCATATTGCCAGCGGCTCCAATGCCAGTATATATAGCATAGGTGACCAGGGACATCCCTGTCTGGTCCCCCTGCCCAGTTGCCAAGAATCTGAGACTGCGGACCCTGTCTTGACCTTCGCCATCGGGGTGCTGTAAAACAACTGGACCCATCTGAGGTATCCAGGTCCCACTCCGTACCCCGTTCAGGACCGCTTTCAGCCAGGGCCATCGTACCGAGTCGAAGGCCTTGACCGCGTCTAACGACACTATAGCCAGCTCGCCCGTGTCTTCCTCAGTTTGACATGGTGTAGCCTCCTTTGGTTATCGGTGGTGTTCCTACCTGGAACATATCCAGTCTGATCTGGGTGTATCAGTTTCTTAATCACCCTCTTCAGTCTATTAGCCAGCACCGCCGTGAGTATTTTGCTGTCCTGGTTGAGCATGGACAACGGTCTGTAAGACCCGCGCTCCACGGCCGGCTTGCCTGGTTTCAGGAGTGGGATGATTACAGCCTCACGGAGGGACAATGGGAGTTCTCCCTTCTCATAGGCCTCGTTGAAAGTGGCAAGCAGTGGCTGGAGCAACTCTTGCTGGTATGTTTTGTAGAACTCGCTGGGCAGCCCATCCGAACCCGGCGCCTTGCAAGTGGGCAAGTTCCGAATCACTACCTCCAGCTCATCCGAGGTGACGGGTGCGTCCAACTCAGAACATTCTAGATCATCTAAGGTGGGCAGCTCAATGTCCCCCAATGTGTCCAGTATGTCTTGACCCATATCCTCCCCCGTGTCCTCATACAAGTGTCTGTAAAACTTAAGGAATTCCTCATTTACCTCTTTCTGGGTGTTGCATATGCAACCTCCTTCGCCCTGAATCTCACTAATCACCGAGCGGGGGGTCTCACTCTTATACAGCTAAGCCAGCAGTCTGCCCGGCTTGTCGCCCCCTGCGTGTATCCTCTCCGTATACTTCCTGTAGCTGAGTCTGCATAGTCTATCCCAGAGTGCGCTGCAGGACAACTGTAGCTCCTCTACTTTGGTTCTGTTATCATGATCGGTGCTCACGCAACGCGTGAGCTCCTCTAGCTCCCTTTCCACCTCCCGGAGCTCCCTTTCGAACCCCCCCCCTGTAGCCCCTTAACTTGGGAAATAGCTAGCCCACGCACCACCACCTTAAATGCTTCCCACAATGTGCCCACAGAGCTTACGCTTCCCGTATTTGTATCAAAGTATTCTTCAATGGCATCCCTCAGGCCCTCCCGAAACCCCTCATCCTGCAGGGCCTCGGTCCTAAGTCTCCATGTAGGGATCTGCGGTCGTGGGGGCTGGTGTCTCCAGTCTACCACCAAGGGCGAGTGGTCCGACAACACTCGGGCTTTGTATTCCACTCCTTCTATTTCTCTCACTATCCCGGCTGTTACAAACATGTAGTCTAACCTTGTGTACAAATCATGTGACGCTGTGTAGTGAGAGTACTGTCTATCCGTGGGATGCAGCCTTCTCCACGCATCCTCCAGGCCTAGGTCTTTCAGTAAGGTACTCAGCGCTTTAGCCGCCGGTGACGTTTTCCCTGCCCTGTCTTTGGACCTATCCATTCTGGGCTCTACGGTACAGTTGAAGTCCCCCCCCCCACACTACCGTACCCCCCGCCAGGGGGCCAAGTTTACCGTAAAGGGTCCTAAAGTAAGCCGCTGTATTGTTATTGGGGGCGTACAAATTTATGATGTGTACTTCTCTGTTTTCCAAGAGACCCGTTACCACTACCATTCTACCCTCCGGGTCCAGCGTAGAATCAAGCACTCTAAACACGCACATGGGGCGCCACCCAGGTGACAACCCCGCTAGCATACGCCGAGTATGCCGCCCCTACAACAGTGCCCTTCCATTTCTCTTGACCACCTCCAGCCTTTCCCTAGTGAGGTGGGTCTCTTGCAGCAGGGCTATGTCTACGCGCATCCTCTTTAAATACAAAACAAAGGGGGGGGTCTGGGAATCTCTCTACCAGCACGAACACAGCCCAATGACCTGTTCTTGGGTGAATAACCCCTGGGAGAGACTCTACCAAGTCTTTAGCTCACTGTCCCTTTCACAGAGAAGAAATTTCCCCGCATATCAGCCTTTGTCCTGCCCAGGGGCAGTCCAGCGCCGAAATGCTAGGCAATTCTCCTCTGAACAAGAGTACCATCAGTAACCCCATACACGTGTTTCAGCCTTGTTGGGCATCATCAGTGAGGTGAAACTGTTGCCTCTCTAAGAACAGTGAGCAAGGGGTCCACGTCTGGATCGCCCTGTTAACTTAGGGTGAAACCCAAAGTTAATTTATTCAAAACAAAGGGGGGGGTCTGGGAATCTCTCTACCAGCACAAACACAGCCCAATGACCTGTTCTTGGGTGAATAACCCCTGCGAGAGACTCTACCAAGTCTTTAGCTCACTGTCCCTTTCACAGAGAAGAAATTTCCCCGCATATCAGCCTTTGTCCTGCCCAGGGGCAGTCCAGCGCCGAATACAACATCACTTTGTTACGTTTAAGGTAGCTGTTGAGGCCCCGTACATTCCAGGTCACAATTCTGAGATTACCCGATGCCATCTGGTCGGTCTATCTCCATCCCATCCCTCCCCATAATGTTCCCCATGTAGGGTCGTTTCCTGGCTCTTTCCCTTCTGTTGACGAACCGTGCCCCCCTCCCCCTTCCCCAATCTCACACCACTGCACACAACTCCTCCCCTCCCCACCAACCCCCAACAATAGCCCAGCTCCATCCCTGGATCTCAGGCCTACCCACGTCTGGACCCGTCTCGTGACCAAGAACAAGGACCCCGCGGGGTGTCACCAATCTAACAGTGACCTAACTAAGTATACTACTATCGGGTGCAGAGGTTGCTCCCCAGGAGCTCCCAGTCATCTATTTAGGAGAAGTGAATTCAACGGGACCCGCCGGCAGATGCCGTGACTTCCCCCACACAAGCACAATATCAAACTATATTCCAGTCCCAATGTCATAGCTATGGCCTCAAGGGTGCTTCTGCAACGTGCTACTTATCTCCATCCGCTTCTGTCTGGGCATCCGATTCCTGAGGTCGACCTTGCATATCCAACCATTCCATCGCTTCGCTCGGCGTCTCAAAGAAGAGGGATCTTTTCTTATGAAACCCCTTTAACCTGGCGGGGTAAAACAACATGTAGCGGTAGCCAGCTTCTCTGAGCCTCCTCTTCACCGTTCCAAAGTTCATTCGACTCCGTTGTACGAGCAGCGTGTAATCCGGATACGCTGTTATATTCGCTGACCCCCTTTCTATCGTGCCCCCTTTCCGGAAAAATTTGAGAATCTTCTCGCGGTCACGATAGTTCAAGATCTTTGCAATCAACGGCCGCGGGGGGGCTCCTGGGGCCGGTCTACTGGTCAGGGCCCTGTGCGCCCTTTCGACCGCGAACCCCTGGGTCAGCTCTCCACCTGTAATCTTCTGCAAAAGCATGGCTTCAACGAAATCCGTGGGGTTCGATCCTTCCATTCCCTCCGGTACCCCCACTATGCAAATGTTATTGCGCCTGGCGCGCCCCTCTGCCTGCTCTGCTCTGTCCTCCAAATTGCCCACTCGTTGCATGAGGGCATGAAGTTCCTTGGCGTGTGTATTGCACGCCTCCACGGTCGGGGCCAACTCCTTCTCCAGTTCCTCAGTGCGCGCCGCGATCGTTCGCACATCCTGGCGCAACAGGTTCACTTCTTCTCGGACCGCTCCTATCTTGAGGTTTAGGCCCTCTTGCAACTCTTTCATGGCCAGGCCCAGCTTCGTCTCCCAGGCCACCTTCAGGTCGGCAATTGCTGCCAGCACCTCCTGGATAGTACCCGGTGGGTCCGTCGCCGCCGCAGGGATTTCTATGCTCTTGCCCCCTTCCGCGCCCGAGGGCGACCTAGCATAGGTCTCCATCGTGGGCTGTTTGATCCGGGGTCTCACCACCTTGGAGGACATCCTGTTGCGTCGGTTGGGCCAACGCGCCTGGCTGTATCCTCGCGGGGTTCGCTCGCCCCTTCACAGCGAGATTTCGCTGAACCTGGGTTCACTCTGCTAGCCCGCTGTTAGGCAGAAACCTGTGCAGTTCACTCTGGGACCACTGCAAAAGATTTAAGTCTACAGGTGTTGGCAGTAAACCCACTTGGTAGCAGTCTGTACCACACAGATTCACTGTGGTAGCTGTGGCTGAGCAGTCAGACTTCCCTCAAGAAGAGTTAGGCAGTATACAGAGAATACACAATAGGTACTGAGGCACAGTAGCACAAGCAAACACTGACCAGAGCTAGGTGTAAAAGTATAGACTTATTTATTAAAGGTACACTCATAAATTACACTAGCACAATAGAAAAGATAAGAAAGTCAAACACAGTTACTATTACTCATATGTACATCCCTAATCATTTGTTGGACAATTCTAAGTTAACCCCACTTATTTCCAAACAGAGGTGAGCGCTTAACGTTAGATGAAACTCCCACAAGTATTACCAAAAGGGAGGGAAAAGGCAGAAATAAAGAGAGCAGTAAGGTAAAACACTTTTCACATAAGGTTAGCAAAGACAGTCAATGGTGGAACAAGGAGAATTTGTTCGGGGCCCGCTTTAGAGGGAGCCATGCGAAAAATGTGCCCAAGATCACACAATGTCATCAGTCTTTGCAGGTGAGAAAAAAAGGTTTTACTACGGTTCTGAAAAGTTTAGTTAGGGTGTCCCAGACCTACCCAGGTTCGAGAGCCGAGGGCTAAATCTACCCCGTACAATCGGTGGCAAGGGAGGCCAGGCGGAACACAGTACCTTTAAAAGTGGAAAGGATCCTCCAGCGGTGGTAGTTGTTCCTGGTAGTGGGTGTAAGTCGCGGCGTCGTCCAGGGGAAGAGGTGATCCCGACGTGGAGGAAAGCTGCAGATCGTTGCACTACCAGGGAAGAGACCAGCCGTGGAGTTTTCCAGTCACAAAGGATTTTTACCCTTCTTTCGCGGTTGAGGTAAAAAGTGGTATCCCGGTTGCCAGGGTGCTTGGCACAGGCAAGGCGGCCACGAGATGCTTCGGGACGGCGAAAAGAAGGCAGCAACTGGTTGTCCCCACCAGTTAAGGGAAGAAGACTCTCCGGCGGGAGATCTCCTCTGTCGTCGGGAAAAGTGGTGAGACGGTTCTGCAGGGCTTCACCGGTGGTGTCGTCTTGGCAGGTCGGCTCGGCTTCTCCCTCTTCGGCTTCTTAGGTCCTGTGGCGACTTCTCAAGAACCAGTCCCAAAAACCCTGCTTTTATGCAGCAAACCCCCATTCATACAGCCTAGCTGTCACTCAAACATGCTAAGTGGTGAGCGGGGTGGCTCACCACTTGGGCCAAGCACACTAGAGTGCGACATGAGTTGGCAAGGCAACTCAGTCCAGGGTGCCTAAACCCCCTCCCACACCCCCTGTGGTACCCAGACAGAATGGCACCACTTTGGAGGGCTTCTGTGCAGAAGCCTGCCAAAAGTGGAACAAAGGCTCGACTCGGGTTCAGGGTTACTGAAGTGAACCTAGACGCCATTTTGGCGGCGAGTTCTGGCAAAAAATCCCAACCGGTGAATTTATATTAAATAAATAAACCGGCGGTATCTTTAACATTGCACCAAAAAGTGGTGCACTAAAAACAATGGGAAATCCCATTGGGAAATATTCTGGTGGAATATTTCCGTGGTATCCACTGCCACCAGCCAGAACTCGGCGAGGGGGGACGGGACAGTACCCCCTCGACAACAGACCCAGGGGCAATCTAATTGCCCCTACCAGTACTTCCACAGTAAGATAGTTTGTACTGGTTAAGTTCCTAAGTTAAGACTAGTAAAGTCAATGGTAACTTTACAGACCCAGGGAGACAGTAGTCAGTCCCATGGTGTGGAGTCTATGTTTGGGGGTCTCTAGGACACCCCTGTGCTACTGCACTGAGGGTGCTGTGTAACACCCATTCAAAAACCAATGATGGCCTATGGGGAAAATTACCCCCTAGCCCATAAGCACATAGCAAGTCACATTAACACTCTCAAGTCATGTCCAAGAGTGAGGGTAAAAGAGTCTCACTCTTGGCAGGAGAAAAAAATAAACCCCAAAAAAATCCAGCAAAGCTGCTGGGGGACTCAATAGGTTAGGAAATTCAGCCTAAACAGAGAATTCTTCCTAACACCCACCACGATCCATGGCCTCTGCAGTGGGGGCTCGCCCTTATGTTCTTGCTTTCAGCTCGAGGCACATGCGACCCGTCTATCTGGTTGGGCTCGCCCACGTTCCGACCAACCTTGTCTTCCTCAGCTCGTCGGACCATTTATGGCCCTTTGTCCACAGGCAGCCATCTTGGGTGCTCCCCTTCCTTTGCGCGACCGCCACCTTCTTCGGGGTCTAGTTCCGTGGATATGCAGTCTTGCCGTTGGGGAGGGCACGCACCGTGTGCCCCCCACTTTCATACGCCTTTAGATGCACCGTGGGCTCGAAAGTCCGCCAAAGACCGTCACTTCTTCCCAGGATCAGGATCGGATCATCGGGAGCTCCTCCAAGGAACGTCCTCTCACGTAGCCATCAAGCCACGCCCCCTGTCGAAGTAAACTTAACATTCTTTTTGTGGCACCATTTAATTCTGTTCCCTTGCTGATTGAATGTTACCCCGTGAGTATACTTTTCAATAACAGGAATTTGAAAATCAACTGCCATTTTAAAGGTGAGAAAACAATGATCACTAGTGCTGGAGTCCAGAACCTCAAAGTCACATATACTCCTAAAAATGCCAGATGAAACAAAGATATAGTCTATAGTTGATTCAAGACCTCTGGCTTTCCAAGTATGACGATCCCCTCTGAGAAGTTCTAACCCCAAGGATTCTGCAAAGTGCATCCACAACCTTCCACGTAAAATACTGTTAGCTCCCACCCGTGAATGCTGTTCAGCATTAGCCAACATTGCATCACCCAATAGCTGTTCACAAAGACAGTTGGCATTCATGTCACCAGCCAGAACAATTTGACCTCCGGGTTTGTCTCTTGCCAGGAATCAATTATTACTCCCAATTTGGTCAGTTCCCTTCCAAGTTGCTGGTCAGTCGATTCGCTAGGGTTCCAGTAGATGTTAATAAAGAGGACAGAAAAACAATCTTTATTCGTTCCTAATTTAAATGCAGCCACAAGTCAGTGGTGTTCCAGACACCATTCCCCCATTTTAGGAAAAAGACCAGCTTGTTTGACGTCTATAAGTAGACCACCCTTTGGGCGCCCCTTGTTGGAACCATGTGCACAAATGGTGACCACAGTAAACCCTTCCCAACACAACTGCTCCCTTGACCATGTCTCCTGAAGAAGAACAAAGTCAAATTGCGATAAATAGCTCATAACTTCTTCATTGTTCAAAAGATTCAAGCAACCCCATGAATTCCAGCTCACCAGTTTGAGAGTCAAGCAGGAGCTAAAGAGGTTTGCCAAGTTTTCTGAGTGAATCGATAGATTCCCTCAGAGTCAAGGCCAACCACCTCCATTCCTGTTTGTTCAGATCCGATTCATCATTAGAAGACTTATTAGCTTGGCTGGATTCTAGTTGCTCTGCTTCACGCAGCCTAGGCTTCTGTTTTAATGGCACATGAATTTTGTGTTCATAAATATCAAGACCTAGTTTTTTAAATGATTCGGCCTCCTTTAGTAACAAAGACCTTACCAAAGGAGAAGGAATAACAAGTCTTACATAGTCATATCTAAATCTGTGAATAAAATCAACCAAAGTGATGTCCGCAGAAGTGATCAAACTGAGCTCAGGTATAGTAGCTAATAAGGATAAAATGTATGATCTATTTAATGAGATATGACCTGGGTCTTTGAATAATACTTTCAAAATCAAGCCCGGGATTTCAGGAAACACAGGTTGTCTTAAATCAGTGTCCAGGTTATCAGAAAAAGAGCCCACAATATCAGATTTGTGTTCATTAAATTTGACTTTGTGGTCAGCTCTTCCTGGCCCTCTAGGTACATTCCACTGAGTTGAAACAGGGACCTCTCCTTTTGGCAGTCTAGAAAGATTTATTCCCAAGGTACAATTATTTATAGAGGCCTGATTCTCACCCAGCACGCCTTAAATCATTCTCTTTTGCCTCTTCACCAGTACCATGAACACCAACACTTGTCGCATAGTTAGCATTGGAGTAAAGAAGCTCAAGTTCCCCATTCACATCGTTATTGACAATAGAGTGAGTATCTGTCCTCCCAACATCATTGTTGCTACTCCAGTCCACGCTGCCCAAACCAGTGTTCACTGGAATTTCAGATTGTATCACACGAGTGGTTACCTTGGGTTGTTTTTCATTGATCGATTCTCTAGTGTGACCTACACAACTTACTAATGCAGGATGAGGCATTTGTACGACTTTGGGGACACTGTTAGTTTCTTTACTAAAGTCCAGAGAATGAACACCTTTAAAAATGTGATACATGACATCAGACTTTCGTTTTAAGGCTTCACTCAAAGTGTTCTCCCCTTCTGTGAAAGCGCCCCTTTGAGCACATTCCACATCGATTATTTGTCCAGTCGTGATAGTCGTTGTCAGGACATTAGCCCCCAAATGTGTCTGAATCAATGTAGGGTCCGCGAGCATAGCACCCTCTTCACAAGCTAACTGTTGCATATCCACCTTTCTCATGAATTTTTGCGACATTTTATTTCTTGCCGCATTATTATTATTTTTTTATTTTGTTTAGCCAATTTCTTACTCTGTCGTTAGAAATTTTCACCTCAAAGACATCATTATTGGGAGTTTTCAAGCAGCCATTTTTTTCTTTACCAATATCAAAAGCCTCTGCCTGTGACTCAACAGTTAAGCTTTCTGAGAGTAAAAGCACCCCCAACTGCTTGTGTAGATGGAATTATAATGATCTCTTCAAAAGAAGATTTGTCCAGGACAGTTTTTACACTATCCCTTAACAGCCCTTGAACATGGGCCAAAATAATGTGGTTAAATTGGTCAGAGCTGCTGTCTGTTTTATCATTTCCGACAGCAGTATGTTAAATATGCTCAATGTTGCAGCAAAGTCAGATCCTATTCCCATGTTGGTAGCCTGATTTTTAGGTATAGCATCCAAATCTAACGCATGCCTTGCCTCCAAGATGGACTAAATAGGGTATCAGCAAAATTGTCATAGCAAAAACTGCTTTCTTTCATCACATTAGGTTCCTCGAATACAACCTCTTCCACAGCGATAGTAACCCTCCCTGAAATAAATTCAGGTAGTTCCTCATCAGCAAAGAGGGGTTGCGAGGGGTCTATTAAATCCTCTGTAGTCTTACAATTAGGAGAGCAATCCTGCGCGCATTGCAACAAGGCTTCTTCCTCATCACTAATAACTGGAAGAGGAAGAGCCGCAGCCCGCACCAAACTTGCACGACGTGTGCTAACAGCATTGAAAAAATCAGCTCTAATGTCTTTCATTGCAAAGGCAGCTTTCTTTTTCCCCATATTCAGATCACAGAGGGCAGATTGCAGTACACGTTTTTACCTACTTATACACAATGACCCAAAAAGGAGTAGTGAATCAGTTAAATCTATCAAAGAAGCACAAGTGCGAAACAAAGCCAACTAAGTCGCAACTTGTCCTTACCAGCCAAAACTCCAATACTGTATTTTGTTCCACTACAGAATATCACTGAGCATATTCTACTCGGTGTAATGAGTGACAAGAAAGTGTTAAACCAGCACCGCGCACAGTGAACAGTGCTTACTGGTGCGCGCGCATGGTGCGCTGCACCATGGGTATTAGTGGAAAGAGGTCGGACAGGCAGGGGGCGGAGCCAGTGATGCTCGCTCCAGGCAACAGCGGTGTTGCAGCCAAAGACGTCCTCTTGCCCGTGCGGCGGCAGCAGCAGCAGCATACAGAAAAGTCCTCACACTCCTCCCAGCCGGTCCAAACAGTAAACAGTGCTTACTGGTGCTTCGTGGTGCGAGGTCATACTATATGCTTCTATCTCCCTGTCTCAGTAGTCACTAGTGCAATGTCATACTATATGCTTCTTTCTCAGTATTCCCTATTGCATGCCCTAGTGCAATGTCATACTATATGCTTCTATCTCAGTATTCCCTATCACAGGCACTAGTGCAATGCCATACTATATGCTTCTATCTCTTTATCTCAGTATTCGCTATTGCATGCACTAGTGCAATGTCATACTATATACTTCTATCTCAGTATTCCCTGTTGCATGCACTAGTGCAATGTCATACTATATGCTTCTATCTCTTTATCTCAGTATTCCCTATCACAGGCACTAGTGCAATGCCATACTATATGCTTCTATCTCTTTATCTCAGTATTCCCTATTGCATGCACTAGTGCAATGTCATACTATATACTTCTATCTCAGTATTCCCTGTTGCATGCACTAGTGCAATGTCATACTATATGCTTCTATCTCTTTATCTCAGTATTCCCTATTGCGTGCACTAGTGCAATGTCATACTATATGCTTCTATCTCAGTATTCCCTATTGCATACACCAGTGCAATGTGATACTATATGCTTCTATCTCTTTATCTCAGTATTCCCTATTGCATGTCCTAGTGCAATGTCATACTATATGCTTCTATCTCAGTATTCCCTATTGCATGCCCTAGTGCAATGTCAAACTATATACTTCTATCTCAGTATTCCCTAGTGCATGCACTAGTGCAATGTCATACTATATGCTTCTATCTTAGTATTGCAATGTCATATATATGCTTCTGTCTCTCTATCTCAGTATTCCCTATTGTATGCACTAGTGCAATGTCATACTATATGCTTCTATCTCTCTATCTCAGTATTCCCTATTGCATGCACTAGTGCAATCTCATACTATATGCTTCTATATTTCTATCTCAGTATTCCCTGTTGCATGCACTAGTGCAATGTCATACTATATGCTTCTTTCTCTTTATCTCAGTATTCCCTATCACAGGCACTAGTGCAATGCCATACTATATGCTTCTATCTCTTTATCTCAGTATTCCCTATTGCATGCACTAGTGCAATGTCATAGTATATACTATTATCTCATTATTCCCTGTTGCATGCACTAGTGCAATGTCTTACTATATGCTTGTATCTCTTTATCTCAGAATTCCCTAGTGCATGCACTAGTGCAATGTCATACTATATGCTTCTATCTCTTTATCTCAGTATTCCCTATTGCGTGCACTAGTGCAATGTCATACTATATACTATTATCTCAGTATTCCCTGTTGCATGCACTAGTGCAATGTCATACTATATGCTTCAATCTCTCTATCTCAGTATTCCCTATCGCACGCCCTACTGCAATGTCATACTATATGCTTTTATCTCTTTATGTCAGTATTCCCTATTGCATGCACTAGTGCTTTGTCATACTATATGCTTCTATCTCTTTCTCTCAGTAATCCCTATTGCATGCACTAGTGCAATGTCATACTATATGCTTCTATCTCAGTATTCCCTATTGCATGCACTAGTGAAATGTCATACTATATGCTTCTATCTCTTTATCTCAATATTCCCTATTGCATGCTCTAGTGCAATGTCATACTATATGCTTCTATCTCAGTATTCCCTATTGCATGCACTAGTGCAATGTCATACTATATGATTTTATCTCAGTATTCCCTATTGCATGCACTAGTGCAATGTACATCCTACTATCTCTTTATCTCAGTATTCCCTATCACAGGCACTAGTGCAATGTCATACTATATGCTTCTATCTCTTTATCTCAGTATTCCCTATTGCATGCACTAGTGCAATGTCATACTATATACTTCTATCTAAGTATTCCCTGTTGCATGCACTAGTGCAATGTCATACTATATGCTTCTGTCTCTTTATCTCAGAATTCCCTATTGCATGCACTAGTGCAATGTCATACTATATGCTTCTATCTCTTTATCTCAGTATTCCCTATTGCATGCCCTAGTGCAATGTCATACTATATGCTTCTATCTCAGTATTCCCTATTGCATGCACTAGTGCAATGTTATACTATATGCTTCTATCTCTTTATCTCAGTATTCCCTATTGCATGCCCTAGTGCAAGGTCATACTATATGCTTCTATCTCAGTATTCCCTATTGCATGCCCTAGTGCAATGTCAAACTATATACTTCTATCTCAGTATTCCCTAGTGCATGCACTAGTGCAATGTCATACTATATGCATCTATCTCTTTATCTCAGTATTCCCTATTGCATGCCCTAGTGCAATGTCATACTATATGCTTCTCTCTCAGTATTCACTATTGCATGCCCTAATGCAATGTCATACTATATGCTTCTATCTTAGTATTGCAATGTCATACTATATGCGTCTGTCTCTCTATCTCAGTATTCCCTATTGCATGCACTAGTGCAATGTCATACTATGTGCTTCTATCTCTCTATCTCAGTATTCCCTATTGCATGCACTAGTGCAATCTCATACTATATGCTACTATCTCTCTATCCCAGTATTGCCTATTGCATGCACTAGTGTAATGTCATACTATATGCTTCTATCTCTTTATCTCAGTATTCCCTATTGCATGCCCTAGTGCAATATCATACTATATGCTTCTATCTCAGTATTCCCTATTGCATGCCCTAGTGCAATGTCAAACTATATACTTCTATCTCAGTATTCCCTAGTGCATGCACTAGTGCAATGTAATACTATATGCATCTATCTCTTTATCTCAGTATTCCCTATTGCATGCCCTAGTGCAATGTCATACTATATGCTTCTCTCTCAGTATTCACTATTGCATGCCCTAATGCAATGTCATACTATATGCTTCTTAGTATTGCAATGTCATACTATATGCTTCTGTCTCTCTATCTCAGTATTCCCTATTGCATGCACTAGTGCAATGTCATACTATATGCTTCTATCTCTCTATCTCAGTATTCCCTATTGCATGCACTAGTGCAATCTCATACTATATGCTTCTATCTCTCTATCCCAGTATTCCCTACTGCATGCACTAGTGTAATGTCATACTATATGCTTTTATCTCTTTATGTCAGTATTCCCTATTGCATGCACTAGTGCTTTGTCATACTATATGCTTCTATCTCTTTATGTCAATATTCCCTATTGCATGCCCTAGTGCAATGTCATACTATATGCTTTTATCTCAGTATTCCATATTGCATGCACTAGTGCAATGTACATGCTACTATCTCTTTATCTCAGTATTCCCTAGTGCATGCACTAGTGCAATGCCATACTATATGCTTCTATCTCAGTATTCCCTATTGCATGCACTAGTGTAATGTCATAATACATGCTTCTATCTCTCTATCTCAGTATTCCCTATTGCATGCACTAGTGCAATGTCATACTATGTGCTTCTATCTGAGTATTCCCTATTGGATGCACTAGTGCAATGTCATACTATATGCTTCTATCTCAGTATTCCCTATTGCATGCACTAATGTAATGTCATACTATGTGCTTCTATCTCTCCTTCTCAGTATTCCCTATTGCATGCACTAGTGCAATGTCATACTATATGCTTCTATCTCAGTATTCCCTATTGGATGCACTAGTGCAATGTCATACTATGTGATTCTATCTCTATATCTCAGTATTCCCTATTGCATGCACTAGTGCAATGTCATACTATGTGCTTCTATCTCTCTATCTCAGTATTCCCTATTGCATGCACTAGTGCAATCTCATACTATATGCTTTTATCTCTTTATGTCAGTATTCCCTATTGCATGCACTAGTGTAATGTCATACTATATGCTTCTATCTCTTTATGTCAATATTCCCTATTGCATGCCCTAGTGCAATGTCATACTATATGCTTCTATCTCTTTATCTCAGTATTCGCTATTGCATGCACTAGTGCAATGTCATACTATATACTTCTATCTCAGTATTCCCTGTTGCATGCACTAGTGCAATGTCATACTATATGCTTCTATCTCTTTATCTCAGTATTCCCTATCACAGGCACTAGTGCAATGCCATACTATATGCTTCTATCTCTTTATCTCAGTATTCCCTATTGCATGCACTAGTGCAATGTCATACTATATACTTCTATCTCAGTATTCCCTGTTGCATGCACTAGTGCAATGTCATACTATATGCTTCTATCTCTTTATCTCAGTATTCCCTATTGCGTGCACTAGTGCAATGTCATACTATATGCTTCTATCTCAGTATTCCCTATTGCATACACTAGTGCAATGTGATACTATATGCTTCTATCTCTTTATCTCAGTATTCCCTATTGCATGTCCTAGTGCAATGTCATACTATATGCTTCTATCTCAGTATTCCCTATTGCATGCCCTAGTGCAATGACATACTATATGCTTCTATCTCAGTATTCCCTATTGCATGCCCTAGTGCAATGTCAAACTATATACTTCTATCTCAGTATTCCCTAGTGCATGCACTAGTGCAATGTCATACTATATGCTTCTATCTTAGTATTGCAATGTCATATATATGCTTCTGTCTCTCTATCTCAGTATTCCCTATTGTATGCACTAGTGCAATGTCATACTATATGCTTCTATCTCTCTATCTCAGTATTCCCTATTGCATGCACTAGTGCAATCTCATACTATATGCTTCTATATTTCTATCTCAGTATTCCCTGTTGCATGCACTAGTGCAATGTCATACTATATGCTTCTTTCTCTTTATCTCAGTATTCCCTATCACAGGCACTAGTGCAATGCCATACTATATGCTTCTATCTCTTTATCTCAGTATTCCCTATTGCATGCACTAGTGCAATGTCATAGTATATACTATTATCTCATTATTCCCTGTTGCATGCACTAGTGCAATGTCTTACTATATGCTTGTATCTCTTTATCTCAGAATTCCCTAGTGCATGCACTAGTGCAATGTCATACTATATGCTTCTATCTCTTTATCTCAGTATTCCCTATTGCGTGCACTAGTGCAATGTCATACTATATACTATTATCTCAGTATTCCCTGTTGCATGCACTAGTGCAATGTCATACTATATGCTTCAATCTCTCTATCTCAGTATTCCCTATCGCACGCCCTAGTGCAATGTCATACTATATGCTTTTATCTCTTTATGTCAGTATTCCCTATTGCATGCACTAGTGCTTTGTCATACTATATGCTTCTATCTCTTTCTCTCAGTAATCCCTATTGCATGCACTAGTGCAATGTCATACTATATGCTTCTATCTCAGTATTCCCTATTGCATGCACTAGTGAAATGTCATACTATATGCTTCTATCTCTTTATCTCAATATTCCCTATTGCATGCTCTAGTGCAATGTCATACTATATGCTTCTATCTCAGTATTCCCTATTGCATGCACTAGTGCAATGTCATACTATATGATTTTATCTCAGTATTCCCTATTGCATGCACTAGTGCAATGTACATCCTACTATCTCTTTATCTCAGTATTCCCTATCACAGGCACTAGTGCAATGTCATACTATATGCTTCTATCTCTTTATCTCAGTATTCCCTATTGCATGCACTAGTGCAATGTCATACTATATACTTCTATCTAAGTATTCCCTGTTGCATGCACTAGTGCAATGTCATACTATATGCTTCTGTCTCTTTATCTCAGAATTCCCTATTGCATGCACTAGTGCAATGTCATACTATATGCTTCTATCTCTTTATCTCAGTATTCCCTATTGCATGCCCTAGTGCAATGTCATACTATATGCTTCTATCTCAGTATTCCCTATTGCATGCACTAGTGCAATGTCATACTATATGCTTCTATCTCTTTATCTCAGTATTCCCTATTGCATGCCCTAGTGCAAGGTCATACTATATGCTTCTATCTCAGTATTCCCTATTGCATGCCCTAGTGCAATGTCAAACTATATACTTCTATCTCAGTATTCCCTAGTGCATGCACTAGTGCAATGTCATACTATATGCATCTATCTCTTTATCTCAGTATTCCCTATTGCATGCCCTAGTGCAATGTCATACTATATGCTTCTCTCTCAGTATTCACTATTGCATGCCCTAATGCAATGTCATACTATATGCTTCTATCTTAGTATTGCAATGTCATACTATATGCGTCTGTCTCTCTATCTCAGTATTCCCTATTGCATGCACTAGTGCAATGTCATACTATGTGCTTCTATCTCTCTATCTCAGTATTCCCTATTGCATGCACTAGTGCAATCTCATACTATATGCTAATATCTCTCTATCCCAGTATTCCCTATTGCATGCACTAGTGTAATGTCATACTATATGCTTCTATCTCTTTATCTCAGTATTCCCTATTGCATGCCCTAGTGCAATATCATACTATATGCTTCTATCTCAGTATTCCCTATTGCATGCCCTAGTGCAATGTCAAACTATATACTTCTATCTCAGTATTCCCTAGTGCATGCACTAGTGCAATGTAATACTATATGCATCTATCTCTTTATCTCAGTATTCCCTATTGCATGCCCTAGTGCAATGTCATACTATATGCTTCTCTCTCAGTATTCACTATTGCATGCCCTAATGCAATGTCATACTATATGCTTCTTAGTATTGCAATGTCATACTATATGCTTCTGTCTCTCTATCTCAGTATTCCCTATTGCATGCACTAGTGCAATGTCATACTATATGCTTCTATCTCTCTATCTCAGTATTCCCTATTGCATGCACTAGTGCAATCTCATACTATATGCTTCTATCTCTCTATCCCAGTATTCCCTATTGCATGCACTAGTGTAATGTCATACTATATGCTTTTATTTCTTTATGTCAGTATTCCCTATTGCATGCACTAGTGCTTTGTCATACTATATGCTTCTATCTCTTTATGTCAATATTCCCTATTGCATGCCCTAGTGCAATGTCATACTATATGCTTCTATCTCAGCATGCACTAGTGCAATGCCATACTATATGCTTTTATCTCAGTATTCCCTATTGCATGCACTAGTGCAATGTACATGCTACTATCTCTTTATCTCAGTATTCCCTAGTGCATGCACTAGTGCAATGCCATACTATATGCTTCTATCTCAGTATTCCCTATTGCATGCACTAGTGTAATGTCATAATACATGCTTCTATCTCTCTATCTCAGTATTCCCTATTGCATGCACTAGTGCAATGTCATACTATGTGCTTCTATCTGAGTATTCCCTATTGGATGCACTAGTGCAATGTCATACTATATGCTTCTATCTCAGTATTCCCTATTGCATGCACTAATGTAATGTCATACTATGTGCTTCTATCTCTCTTTCTCAGTATTCCCTATTGCATGCACTAGTGCAATGTCATACTATATGCTTCTATCTCAGTATTCCCTATTGGATGCACTAGTGCAATGTCATACTATGTGATTCTATCTCTATATCTCAGTATTCCCTATTGCATGCACTAGTGCAATGTCATACTATGTGCTTCTATCTCTCTATCTCAGTATTCCCTATTGCATGCACTAGTGCAATCTCATACTATATGCTTTTATCTCTTTATGTCAGTATTCCCTATTGCATGCACTAGTGTAATGTCATACTATATGCTTCTATCTCTTTATGTCAATATTCCCTATTGCATGCCCTAGTGCAATGTCATACTATATGCTTCTATCTCAGCATGCACTAGTGCAATGCCATACTATATGCTTTTATCTCAGTATTCCCTATTGCATGCACTAGTGCAATGTACATGCTACTATCTCTTTATCTCAGTATTCCCTAGTGCATGCACTAGTGCAATGCCATACTATATGCTTCTATCTCAGTATTCCCTATTGCATGCACTAGTGTAATGTCATAATACATGCTTCTATCTCTCTATCTCAGTATTCCCTATTGCATGCACTAGTGCAATGTCATACTATGTGCTTCTATCTGAGTATTCCCTATTGGATGCACTAGTGCAATGTCATACTATATGCTTCTATCTCAGTATTCCCTATTGGATGCACTAGTGCAATGTCATACTATGTGATTCTATCTCTATATCTCAGTATTCCCTATTGCATGCACTAGTGCAATGTCATACTATGTGCTTCTATCTCTCTATCTCAGTATTCCCTAGTGCATGCACTAGTGCAATGCCATACTATATGCTTCTATCTCAGTATTCCCTATTGCATGCACTAGTGTAATGTCATAATACATGCTTCTATCTCTCTATCTCAGTATTCCCTATTGCATGCACTAGTGCAATGTCATACTATGTGCTTCTATCTGAGTATTCCCTATTGGATGCACTAGTGCAATGTCATACTATATGCTTCTATCTCAGTATTCCCTATTGGATGCACTAGTGCAATGTCATACTATGTGATTCTATCTCTATATCTCAGTATTCCCTAGTGCATGCACTAGTGCAATGCCATACTATATGCTTCTATCTCAGTATTCCCTATTGCATGCACTAGTGTAATGTCATAATACATGCTTCTATCTCTCTATCTCAGTATTCCCTATTGCATGCACTAGTGCAATGTCATACTATGTGCTTCTATCTGAGTATTCCCTATTGGATGCACTAGTGCAATGTCATACTATATGCTTCTATCTCAGTATTCCCTATTGGATGCACTAGTGCAATGTCATACTATGTGATTCTATCTCTATATCTCAGTATTCCCTATTGCATGCACTAGTGCAATGTCATACTATATGCTTCTATCTCCCTGTCTCAGTATTCCCTATTGGATGCACTAATGTAATGTCATACTATGTGCTTCTATCTCTCTTTCTCAGTATTCCCTATTGCATGCACTAGTGCAAAGTCATACTATATGCTTCTATCTCAGTATTCCCTATTGGATGCACTAGTGCAATGTCATACTATGTGATTCTATCTCTATATCTCAGTATTCCCTATTGCATGCACTAGTGCAATGTCATACTATGTGCTTCTATCTCTCTATCTCAGTATTCCCTATTGCATGCACTAGTGCAATGCCATACTATATGCTTCTATCTTAGCATTCCCTATTGCATGCACTAGTGCAATGTCATACTATGTGCTTCTATCTCTCTATCTCAGTATTCCCTATTGCATGCACTAGTGCAATGCATACTATATGCTTCTATTTTAGCATTCCCTATTGCATGCACTAGTGTAATGTCATACTATGTGCTTCTATCTCTCTATCTCAGTATTCCCTATTGCATGCACTAGTGCAATGTCATACTACATGCGTCTATCTCTTTATCTCAGTATCTCCATAGACACCTATATGTCTACCTGCCCATTAGTACGCTTCCTAGTTATGTACCCATTCATCCGTCCAGCATCCCCTCTGTGGAGAGCACATGCATACTGCAATGTAGAGAACTCATCAATACATGCACAGCATAAATAGGGGCGTGTCCATTCATGGATGCATCTGTCAGCTCATCACTCGGCCTATCCGCCTGCTTGTCGATATATCGATTGCCCGCTCCATCTACGAGTAAATGTATCGGTCTAGCCACACGGCCATGGTCTGTGTATATCAAGCCACATACCTTTCCATGGAGCCCAAAGTTTCTGGGTGCAGTAGCTTCCTCTAAGAACTTGATGAGTTTCTTTGAGAGAGGGGAGCAGCGGCGGCCCCTCCAGCTCATCCGTCCTCCATATGAGTTGCTTTCCTTCCTACAAACCCTCACTTCAAAGCGAGGGACATAATGTACAATTTTTTAATGGCTCTAGAGCCAGGCACTCAGGCTCTCAGTGCAGTGCGCCTGGGCTCCGAGTAAACACCTAATCAGGATTGCCTGAGCTTCAACAATAGCAGCGAATGCAGTGCGAGAAGCGCCGGCCTTTGAAGTCCTCCCCGCGATGGCCGGTTCTCTAGGCTGGGATAATGGCGGGCCATGATTGCTGCCTTTGTTGTACCTTTTCAGTGGAGAAGCAATTATAGGCCCCAATTTAACAGAATAGACATTACGCAGCTTATCATGCTCAAAATGCAATTTCACTTGATCATTTTCTCAATTTGATTGGTATTAATAGAATAGTTCACAAAAAATGCTGCCAGAGGTTATGTCCTGTTCCACTTTCAAAGAGATAACGCAGAAGTAGGCCTTACCTGCCCAGTAAGCTCCCGGGCTGCGAGGGCTGCGATTCGCGTGCCTGGTCTAGCCACACGGCAGACGAGAGAACCGAAGCTGGAGGGAAACATGCCACAGGACCTCCCAGGTTCTTTCATTTCTGGTAGTCAAACATTGACCCCCATTATTGATTGCTAGAAGGATTTAATTAAATAATTAAGACATGGTTGTGCATTAAAGCATTGGATTCGTGGAATATCGTTGCTTTTTTTGAGCCATTGCGAAACATGTTGATCATGGCCAGGGGTTTTCATCTGGTCTTCTAGAGAGTCATCCATATAGGACAGCAAGTGCAGATTTACATTGTAGGGTCATTACTAGGACAGCACACAGGGCAAAAACGACTTAAGCAGCATTGAAAGTTTTAAGAGGGCCATGTTTTCCTAAGCCTTGAGAGGTTGGAGAATCCATCTGCTTTTCTGGGAGTGTCTCAAGGAGTCACTGTTAGGATACAATTCCATACTTCCGTAGTGCCCGGCTTCCCAATGTGCCCTGGCAGCTTATGGGCTCACGCACCGCATAATTGCCCAAATGGGACCCGGATATAAACACCTTTGGTCCAATTCACAAGAGGCATTCATCTATGTGGAGTAAACCCATGATCCCTGTGAGAATTGCTATGCTCAGGGTTCTGACTAAGAGAAGACGCAAATGCATCTTAGGGATCTGGGAATCCCGGCCACGCTCTCTCCCACAACAAGACGGAACCACTGAGGTGAAACCTGAGGGTAAATGAGGTGAAACGAACTAAGAGCAGACCCAAATGCATCTTAGGGATCCGGGAATCCCGGACACGCACTCTGCCACAGAAAAATGCAACCACTGAGGGGAAACCTGAGGGTATAGGAGGTGAAACGAACTAAGAGTAGACCCACCTGCATCTTGGGGATCCGGGAATCCCGGACACACACCCTGCCACAGAAAAATGCAACCACTGAGGGGAAACCTGAGGGTATAGGAGGTGAAACGAACTAAGAGTAGACCCACCTGCATCTTGGGGATCCGGGAATCCCGGACACACACCCTGCCACAGAAAAATGCAACCAATGAGGCAAAACCTGAGGGTATAGGAAGTGAAACGAACCAAGAGCAGACCCAAATGCATCTTAGGGATCCAGGAATCCCAGAGATGAACTCCCCCACAGCAAAATGGAACCACTGAGGGGAAACCTGAGGTATAGGAGGTGAAACAAACTAAGAGGAGACCCAAATGCATGTTAGGGATCTGGGAATCCTAGACACACACTCTGCCGCAGAAAAATGCAACCACTGAGGGGAAACCTGAGGGTATAGGAGGTGAAACGAACTAAGAGGAGACCCAAATGCATCCTAGGGATCCGGGAATCCCGAACACCCACTCTCCCACAGCAAAATGGAACCACTGAGGCGAAACCTGAGGGTATAGGAGGTGAAACGAACTAAGAGCAGGCCCAAATGCATCTTAGGGATCCGGGAATCCCAGAGATGCACTCCCCCACAGCAAAATGGAACCACTGAGGGGAAACCTGAGGTATAGGAGGTGAAACAAACTAAGAGGAGACCCAAATGCATCTTAGGGATCTGGGAATCCTAGACACACACTCTGCCACAGATAAATGCAACCACTGAGGGGAAACCTGAGGGTATAGGAGGTGAAACGAACTAAGAGGAGACCCAAATGCATCTTAGGGATCCGGGAATCCCGGGCACCCACTCTCCCACAGCAAAATGGAACCACTGAGGCGAAACCTGAGGGTATAGGAGGTGAAACGAACTAAGAGGAGACCCAAATGCATCCAAGAGATCCAGGAATCCCGGACACGAACTCTCCCACAGCGAAATGGAACCACTGATGCGAAACCTGAGGTTGTAGGAGGTGAAACGAACTAAGAGGAGACCCAAATGCATCTTAGGGATCCGGGAATCCCGGACACGCACTCTCCCACAGAAAAATGGAACCACTGAGGCAAAACCTGAGGGTATAGGAGGTGAAACGAAGACAATGAATAAAGAAGGTGACTGATGAGGACAAGACAGTATTATATTTGATATTGATGAATGAGGATGACTGAAGATTGAAATTGACTATAATCAATGGTTAATGATTGAAGATAACCGATGATGATTGAAGACTAATGGTGGCTACAAATTATGAGTGTGGATCACAGACTTATCATTATAATTTATGATCATGATGGATACTAATGATGATTGATAATGGCAAATGGAGATGATTGATGATAGTAATGACCGAGAACTGCATTCTGGGCCTTCATGTTTAAGGTTCCAAATGCCAAATTGTGTTAAGAGGAAAGCATGCATTCCAGACCATGTGTTAAAGAGACTGCATCCTGGACCAGGGAGTGGAAGATGGCAATTACCAAGTCATGTTAAAGTTGCGCTAAAGAGATTGCATCCTGGACCGGGGAGTGGGAGCTGGCAATTACCAAGTCATGTTAACGTTGCACTAAATAGATTGCATCCTGGACCAGGGAGTGGAAGGTGGCAATTACCAAGTCATGTTAAAGTTGCTCTAAAGAGATTGCATCCTGGACCAGGGAGTGGGAGCTGGCAATTACCAAGTCATGTTAACGTTGCGCTAAAGAGATTGAATCCTGGACCAGGGAGTGGAAGCTGGCAATTACCAAGTCATGTTAACGTTGCGCTAAAGAGATTGTATCCTGGACCAGGGAGTGGAAGCTGGCAATTACCAAACCATGTTAACGTTGCTCTAAAGAGATTGCATCCTGGACCAGGGAGTGGAATCTGGCAATTACCAGGCCATGTTAACGTTGCGCTAAAGAGATTGCATCCTGGACCAGGGAGTGGAAGCTGGCAATTACCAGGCCATGTTAACGTTGCGCTAAAGAGATTGTATCCTGGACCGGGGAGTGGAAGCTGGCAATTACCAAACCATGTGAACGTTGCGCTAAAGAGATTGCATCCTGGACCGGGGAGTGGAAGCTGGCAATTACCAGGCCATGTTAAAGTTGTGCTAGCTAAAGAGATTGCATCCTGGACCGGGGAGTGGAAGCTGGCAATCACCAAGCCATGTTAACGTTGCGCTAAAGAGATTGCATCCTGGACCGGGGAGTGGAAGCTGGCAATTACCAAGCCATGTTAACGTTGCGCTAAAGAGATTGCATCCTGGACCGGGGAGTGGAAGCTGGCAATTACCAAGCCATGTTAACGTTGCGCTAAAGAGATTGCATCCTGGACCGGGGAGTGGAAGCTGGCAATTACCAAACCATGTTAACGTTGCGCTAAAGAGACTGCATCCTGGACCGGGGAGTGAAAGTTGGCAATTACCAAACCATGTTAACGTTGCGCTAAAGAGATTGCATCCTGGCCCAGGGAGTGGAAGCTGACAATTACCAAACCATGTTAACGTTGTGCTAAAGAGACTGCATCCTGGGCCAGGGAGTGGAAGCTGGCAATTACCAAACCATGTTAACGTTGCTCTAAAGAGACTGCATCCTGGACCGGGGAAGAGATTGCATCCTGCACCAGGGAGTGGAAGCTGGCAATTACCGAGCCATGTTAACGTTGCACTAAAGAGATTGCATCCTGGACCAGGGAGTGGAAGCTGGCAATTACCAAACCATGTTAAAGTTGTGCTAAAGAGACTGCATCCTGGACCGGGGAGTGGAAGTTGGCAATTACCACGCCATGTTAACGTTGCGCTAAAGAGATTGCATCCTGGACCAGGGAGTGGAAGCTGGCAATTACCAAACCATGTTAAAGTTGTTCTAAAGAGACTGCATCCTGTACCGGGGCGTGGAAGTTGGCAATTACCAAGCCATGTTAAAAATGCGCTAAAGAGATTGCATCCTGGACCAAGGAGTGGAAGCTGGCAATTACCAAGCCATGTTAACGTTGCGCTAAAGAGATTGCATCCTGGACCGGGGAGTGGAAGCTGGCAATTACCAAGCCATGTTAACGTTGCGCTAAAGAGATTGCATCCTGGACCGGGGAGTGGAAGCTGGCAATTACCAAACCATGTTAACGTTGCGCTAAAGAGACTGCATCCTGGACCGGGGAGTGAAAGTTGGCAATTACCAAACCATGTTAACGTTGCGCTAAAGAGATTGCATCCTGGCCCAGGGAGTGGAAGCTGACAATTACCAAACCATGTTAACGTTGTGCTAAAGAGACTGCATCCTGGGCCAGGGAGTGGAAGCTGGCAATTACCAAACCATGTTAACGTTGCTCTAAAGAGACTGCATCCTGGACCGGGGAAGAGATTGCATCCTGCACCAGGGAGTGGAAGCTGGCAATTACCGAGCCATGTTAACGTTGCACTAAAGAGATTGCATCCTGGACCAGGGAGTGGAAGCTGGCAATTACCAAACCATGTTAAAGTTGTGCTAAAGAGACTGCATCCTGGACCGGGGAGTGGAAGTTGGCAATTACCACGCCATGTTAACGTTGCGCTAAAGAGATTGCATCCTGGACCAAGGAGTGGAAGCTGGCAATTACCAAGCCATGTTAACATTGCGCTAAAGAGACTGCATCCCGGACCGGGGAGTGGAAGCTGGCAATTACCAAGCCATGTTAACGTTGCGCTAAAGAGACTGCATCCCGGACCGGGGAGTGGAAGCTGGCAATTACCAAGCCATGTTAAGGTTGCGCTAAAGAGACTGCATCCCGGACCGGGGAGTGGAAGCTGGGAATTACCAAACCCTGTTAACGTTGCGCTAAAGAGTTGCATCCTGGACCGGGGAGTGGAAGCTGGCAATTACCAAACCATGTTAACGTTGCGCTAAAGAGATTGCATCCTGGACCAAGGAGTGGAAGCTGGCAATTACCAAGCCATGTTAACATTGCGCTAAAGAGACTGCATCCCGGACCGGGGAGTGGAAGCTGGCAATTACCAAGCCATGTTAACGTTGCGCTAAAGAGACTGCATCCCGGACCGGGTAGTGGAAGCTGGCAATTACCAAGCCATGTTAACTTTGCGCTAAAGAGATTGCATCCTGGACCGGGGAGTGGAAGCTGGGAATTACCAAACCCTGTTAACGTTGCGCTAAAGAGTTGCATCCTGGACCGGGGAGTGGAAGCTGGCAATTACCAAACCATGTTAACGTTGCGCTAAAGAGATTGCATCCTGGACCAGGGAGTGGAAGCTGGCAATTACCAAGCCATGTTAACGTTGCGCTAAAGAGACTGCATCCTGGACCGGGGAGTGGAAGCTGGCAATTACGAAGCCATGTTAACTTTCCGCTAAAGAGATTGCATCCTGGACCGGGGAGTGGAAGCTGGGAATTACCAAACCCTGTTAACGTTGCGCTAAAGAGATGCATCCTGGACCGGGGAGTGGAAGCTGGCAATTACCAAACCATGTTAACGTTGCGCTAAAGAGATTGCATCCTGGCCCAGGGAGTGGAAGCTGACAATTACCAAACCATGTTAACGTTGTGCTAAAGAGACTGCATCCTGGGCCAGGGAGTGGAAGCTGGCAATTACCAAACCATGTTAACGTTGCTCTAAAGAGACTGCATCCTGGACCGGGGAAGAGATTGCATCCTGCACCAGGGAGTGGAAGCTGGCAATTACCGAGCCATGTTAACGTTGCACTAAAGAGATTGCATCCTGGACCAGGGAGTGGAAGCTGGCAATTACCAAACCATGTTAAAGTTGTGCTAAAGAGACTGCATCCTGGACCGGGGAGTGGAAGTTGGCAATTACCACGCCATGTTAACGTTGCGCTAAAGAGATTGCATCCTGGACCAGGGAGTGGAAGCTGGCAATTACCAAACCATGTTAAAGTTGTTCTAAAGAGACTGCATCCTGTACCGGGGCGTGGAAGTTGGCAATTACCAAGCCATGTTAAAAATGCGCTAAAGAGATTGCATCCTGGACCAAGGAGTGGAAGCTGGCAATTACCAAGCCATGTTAACGTTGCGCTAAAGAGATTGCATCCTGGACCGGGGAGTGGAAGCTGGCAATTACCAAGCCATGTTAACGTTGCGCTAAAGAGATTGCATCCTGGACCGGGGAGTGGAAGCTGGGAATTACCAAACCCTGTTAACGTTGCGCTAAAGAGATGCATCCTGGACCGGGGAGTGGAAGCTGGCAATTACCAAACCATGTTAACGTTGCGCTAAAGAGATTGCATCCTGGCCCAGGGAGTGGAAGCTGACAATTACCAAACCATGTTAACGTTGTGCTAAAGAGACTGCATCCTGGGCCAGGGAGTGGAAGCTGGCAATTACCAAACCATGTTAACGTTGCTCTAAAGAGACTGCATCCTGGACCGGGGAAGAGATTGCATCCTGCACCAGGGAGTGGAAGCTGGCAATTACCGAGCCATGTTAACGTTGCACTAAAGAGATTGCATCCTGGACCAGGGAGTGGAAGCTGGCAATTACCAAACCATGTTAAAGTTGTGCTAAAGAGACTGCATCCTGGACCGGGGAGTGGAAGTTGGCAATTACCACGCCATGTTAACGTTGCGCTAAAGAGATTGCATCCTGGACCAGGGAGTGGAAGCTGGCAATTACCAAACCATGTTAAAGTTGTTCTAAAGAGACTGCATCCTGTACCGGGGCGTGGAAGTTGGCAATTACCAAGCCATGTTAAAAATGCGCTAAAGAGATTGCATCCTGGACCAAGGAGTGGAAGCTGGCAATTACCAAGCCATGTTAACGTTGCGCTAAAGAGATTGCATCCTGGACCGGGGAGTGGAAGCTGGCAATTACCAAGCCATGTTAACGTTGCGCTAAAGAGATTGCATCCTGGACCGGGGAGTGGAAGCTGGCAATTACCAAACCATGTTAACGTTGCGCTAAAGAGACTGCATCCTGGACCGGGGAGTGAAAGTTGGCAATTACCAAACCATGTTAACGTTGCGCTAAAGAGATTGCATCCTGGCCCAGGGAGTGGAAGCTGACAATTACCAAACCATGTTAACGTTGTGCTAAAGAGACTGCATCCTGGGCCAGGGAGTGGAAGCTGGCAATTACCAAACCATGTTAACGTTGCTCTAAAGAGACTGCATCCTGGACCGGGGAAGAGATTGCATCCTGCACCAGGGAGTGGAAGCTGGCAATTACCGAGCCATGTTAACGTTGCACTAAAGAGATTGCATCCTGGACCAGGGAGTGGAAGCTGGCAATTACCAAACCATGTTAAAGTTGTGCTAAAGAGACTGCATCCTGGACCGGGGAGTGGAAGTTGGCAATTACCACGCCATGTTAACGTTGCGCTAAAGAGATTGCATCCTGGACCAAGGAGTGGAAGCTGGCAATTACCAAGCCATGTTAACATTGCGCTAAAGAGACTGCATCCCGGACCGGGGAGTGGAAGCTGGCAATTACCAAGCCATGTTAACGTTGCGCTAAAGAGACTGCATCCCGGACCGGGGAGTGGAAGCTGGCAATTACCAAGCCATGTTAAGGTTGCGCTAAAGAGACTGCATCCCGGACCGGGGAGTGGAAGCTGGGAATTACCAAACCCTGTTAACGTTGCGCTAAAGAGTTGCATCCTGGACCGGGGAGTGGAAGCTGGCAATTACCAAACCATGTTAACGTTGCGCTAAAGAGATTGCATCCTGGACCAAGGAGTGGAAGCTGGCAATTACCAAGCCATGTTAACATTGCGCTAAAGAGACTGCATCCCGGACCGGGGAGTGGAAGCTGGCAATTACCAAGCCATGTTAACGTTGCGCTAAAGAGACTGCATCCCGGACCGGGTAGTGGAAGCTGGCAATTACCAAGCCATGTTAACTTTGCGCTAAAGAGATTGCATCCTGGACCGGGGAGTGGAAGCTGGGAATTACCAAACCCTGTTAACGTTGCGCTAAAGAGTTGCATCCTGGACCGGGGAGTGGAAGCTGGCAATTACCAAACCATGTTAACGTTGCGCTAAAGAGATTGCATCCTGGACCAGGGAGTGGAAGCTGGCAATTACCAAGCCATGTTAACGTTGCGCTAAAGAGACTGCATCCTGGACCGGGGAGTGGAAGCTGGCAATTACGAAGCCATGTTAACTTTCCGCTAAAGAGATTGCATCCTGGACCGGGGAGTGGAAGCTGGGAATTACCAAACCCTGTTAACGTTGCGCTAAAGAGATGCATCCTGGACCGGGGAGTGGAAGCTGGCAATTACCAAACCATGTTAACGTTGCGCTAAAGAGATTGCATCCTGGACCGGGGAGTGGAAGCTGGCAATTACCAAACCATGTTAACGTTGCTCTAAAGAGACTGCATTCTGGACCGGGGAGTGGAAGTTGGCAATTACCAAGCCATGTTAACGTTGGGCTAAAGAGATTGCATCCTGGACCGGGGAGTGGAAGTTGGCAATTACCAAACCATGTTAACGTTGTGCTAAAGAGACTGCATCCTGTACCGGGGAATGGAAGTTGGCAATTACCAAGCCATGTTAACGTTGCGCTAAAGAGACTGCATCCCGGACCTGGGAGTGGAAGTTGCCAATTACCAGGCCATGTAAACATTGCGCAAAAGAGACTGCATACAGGACCTGGGAGTGGAAGTTGGCAATTACCTGGCCATGTTACCATTGTGTTAAAGAGACTGCATCCTGGACCTGGGAGTGGAAGCTGGCAATTACCTAACCATGTTAACGTTGCGCTAAAGAGACTGCATCCTGGACCGGGGAGTGAAAGTTGGCAATTACCAAACCATGTTAACGTTGCGCTAAAGAGATTGCATCCTGGCCCAGGGAGTGGAAGCTGACAATTACCAAACCATGTTAACGTTGTGCTAAAGAGACTGCATCCTGGACCAGGGAGTGGAAGCTGGCAATTACCAAACCATGTTAACGTTGCGCTAAAGAGACTGCATCCTGGACCGGGGAGTGGAAGTTGGCAATTACCAAGCCATGTTAACGTTGCGCTAAAGAGATTGCATCCTGGACCAGGGAGTGGAAGTTGGCAATTACCAAACCATTTTAACGTTGCGCTAAAGAGACTGCATCCTGGCCCAGGGATTGGAAGCTGGCAATTACCAAACCATGTTAACGTTGCTCTAAAGAGATTGCATCCTGGACCAGGGAGTGGAAGCTGGCAATTAGCAGGCCATGTTAACGTTGCGCTAAAGAGATTGCATCCTGGACCAGGGAGTGGAAGCCCATGTTAACGTTGCACTAAAGGGATTGCATCCTGGACCAGGGAGTGGAAGCTGGAAATTACCAGGCCATGTTAACGTTGTGCTAAAGAGACTGCATCCTGGACCCGGGAGTGGAAGTTGGCAATTACCAAGCCATGTTAAAGTTGCGCTAAAGAGATTGCATCCTGCACCAGGGAGTGGAAGCTGGCAATTACCAAGCCATGTTAACGTTGCGCTAAAGAGATTGCATCCTGGACCAGGGAGTGGAAGCTGGCAATTACCAAGCCATGTTAACGTTGCGCCAAAGAGATTGCATCCTGGACCGGGGAGTGGAGGTTGGCAATTACCAAGCCATGTTAAAGTTGCGCTAAAGAGATTGCATCCTGGACCAGGGAGTGGAAGCTGGCAATTACCAAGCCATGTTAACGTTGCGCTAAAGAGATTGCATCCTGGACCAGGGAGTGGAAGCTGACAATTACCAAGCCATGTTAACGTTGCGCTAAAGAGATTGCATCCCGGACCGGGGAGTGGAAGCTGGCAATTACCAAGCCATGTTAACATTGCGCTAAAGAGATTGCATCCTGGACCAGGGAGTGGAAGCTGGCAATTACCAAGCCAGGTTAACGTTGCGCTAAAGAGATTGCATCCTGGACCAGGGAGTGGAAGCTGGCAATTACCAAGCCATGTTAACGTTGCGCTAAAGAGATTGCATCCCGGACCGGGGAGTGGAAGCTGGCAATTACCAAGCCATGTTAACATTGCGCTAAAGAGATTGCATCCTGGACCGGGGAGTGGAAGCTGGCAATTACCAAACCATGTTAACGTTGTGCTAAAGAGACTGCATCCTGGACCGGGGAGTGAAAGTTGGCAATTACCAAACCATGTTGACGTTGCGCTCAAGAGATTGCATCCTGGACCAGGGAGTGGAAGCTGGCAATTACCAAACCATGTTAACATTGCGCTAAAGAGACTGCATTCTGGACAGGGGAGTGGAAGTTGTCAATTACCAAGCCATGTTAACGTTGCGCTAAAGGGATTGCATCCTGGACCAGGGAGTGGAAGTTGGCAATTACCAAACCATGTTAATGTTGTGCTAAGGAGACTGGATCCTGGACCAGGGAGTGGAAGTTGGCAATTACCAAGCCATGTTAACGTTGCGCTAAAGAGACTGCATCCTGGACCTGGTAGTGGAAGTTGCCAATAACCAGGCCATGTAAACGTTGCGCAAAAGAGACTGCATACAGGACCTGGGAGTGGTTACCAGGCCATGTTACCATTGTGTTAAAGAGAATGCATCCTGGACCTGGGAGTGGAGGTTGCCAATTAGCAGGCCATGTTAACGTTGTGCTAAAGAGACTGTGTCCTGGACCCGGGAGTGGAAGTTGCCAGTTACCAGGCCATGTTACCGTTGTGTTAAAGAGATTGCATCCTGGACCAGGGAGTGGAAGTTGGCAATTACCAGGCCATGTTAAAGTTGTGCTACAGAAATTGCATCCTGGACCTGGGAGTGGAAGCTGGCAATTACCAGGTCATGTTAAATGTGTGCTAAAGAGACTGCATCCAGGACCTGGGAATGGAAGTTGCCAATTACCAGTCCATGTTAACGTTGCGCTAAAGAGACTGCATCCAGGACCTGGGAGTGGAAGCTGGCAATTACCAGGTCATGTTAAAGTTGCGCTAAAGAGACCGTTTCCTGGACCTGGGAGTGGAAGTTGCCAATTACCTGGCCATGTTAAAGTTTTACTAAAGAGATTGCATCCTGGTACTGGGAGTGGAAGCTGGCAATTACCAGGCCATGTTATAGTGGTGCTAAAGAGATTGCATCCCGGACCTGGGAGTGGAAGCTGGCAATTACCAAGCCATGTTAACGTTGTGCTAAAGAGACTGTATCCTGGACCAGGCAGTGGAAGTTGGCAATTACCAGGCCATGTTAAAGTTGTGCTAAAGGGACTGTATCCAGGACCTAGTAGCGGAAGCTGGCAATTACCAGGCCATGTTAAAGTTGCGCTAAAGAGACTGTATCCCAGACCTGGGAGTGGAAGCTGGCAATTACCAGGACATGTTACCGTTGCGCTAAAGAGATTGTGTCCTTGACCTTGGAGTGGAAGTTGCCAATTACCAGGCCATGTTAAAGTTGCGCTAAAGAGACTGTATTCAGGAACTGGGAGTGGAAGCTGGCAATTACCAGGCCATGTTAACGACGTGCTAAAGAAACTGTTTCCTGGACCTGGGAGTGGAAGTTGCCAATTAGCAGGTCATGTTAAAGTTGCGCTACAGAAACTGTTTCCAGCACCTGTGAGTGGAAGCTGCTAATTACCAGGTCATGATAAAGTTGTGCTAAAGAGGCTGTATCCGAGACCTGGGAGTGGAAGCTGGCAATTACCAGGCCATGTTACCGTTTTGCTAAAGAGACTGGGCCTCATCACGACCCTGGCGCTAAGTGAAAAACGATGGCGGTAAATGGTTACCGCCATCTTTTTCCGCCAGGTCCGATCATGACCTGTGACCGTTAACTACGATGCCATTAGCGGCATCGTAGTCAACGCTGCCGTTAACTGCGCCAAGGGTGCGCGCCCGCGTCCGCCCACACCGTACTTAGCGCCATGCCGGAAAGGTACGCAAATGCCGACCCAAGCGGGCATGCACCTAACGCCATCACCCAGCCCGTTAAGTACCTTACCACCAAGGTGCTAACAACGCCATCGCGAACCAACCGTAAAGGGCCATGTTAAGTGAATGCAGCTGCCACAGGTGCACTGAAACAGCACAGGTGAAGGCAATACAGACTCAGGAAGTACAAAAAGAGCCCACCCCACCCCTTCCCACACCCAGACACACACCACAATGATACCAATTCGAATGGCAATGTTGGGGCTGGAGGACCTGATAGCAATGCATGTGCTACAACAGCAACAACAACAACAACTACTTCAACAACAACAACTACAACAACAACAACAACAACAGGCAGCACAGAGGAGACGCAGGAGGAGAAGGAGGGCAAGGCAGGCCCAGCAAGCCCCACCTGCACAGCCAGTGCCACCACGCAGGCAGCCCCCAATACCACGCATCAGAGCCAATCCATTCAACCTCACTGCTGAGCAGATCCACACCCTGTACCGTTTGGACCGGGACACCATCACCGCCATCGTAGACATGACACACAACGACATCGTCAGCATGATAGAAAGTCCAACCGCCATCCCCCCCCTACTGAAGGTAGTGGCTGTACTCCACTTCCTGGCCACAGGCAGCTACCAGCACACAGTGGGGCACCTGCATGGCATTTCACAACCATTATTCTCGCAAACACTCATCCAAGTGCTCGATGCCCTCCTCAAGCACACAGACAACCACATCTCATTACCACGGACTGGCCAGGAGATAGCTAACACCAAAGTGGGTTTCCATGCACTAGCCGGCATACCCGGTTGCATTGGTGCCATCGACTGCACCCATGTGGAATTGGTGGTTCCACGTGCCGTGGAGGTACCGTACCGCAACCGGAAACAGTTCCACTCAATCAACGTGCAAATGGTCTGTGACTCCAACAAGATCATCACACATTGTTATGCCCGATTCCCCGGATCAACCCATGATTCCATGGTCCTGAGGAACTCCACAATACCACGCTACATGGAGCGACATGCAGGCCCAAGATCCTGGCTACTCGGTGAGTCCAATGTAATGGAAGTGGGCAGGTGAATGACGTACCGATGCATACTCCACCTGGCTGAAAGGGGGGGGGGATGCATACTCCACCTGGCTGAAAGGGGGGGGGGGATGCATACTCCACCTGGCTGAAAGGGGGGGGGGATGCATACTCCACCTGGCTGAAAGGGGGGGGGGGGTGCATACTCCACCTGGCTGAAAGGGGGGGGGATGCATACTCCACCTGGCTGAAAGGGGGGGATGCATACTCCACCTGGCTGAAAGGGGGGGGGGGAATGCATACTCCACCTGGCTGAAAGGGGGGGGATGCATACTCCACCTGGCTGAAAGGGGGGGGGATGCATACTCCACCTGGCTGAAAGGGGGGGGGATGCATACTCCACCTGGCTGAAAGGGGGGGGATGCATACTCCACCTGGCTGAAAGGGGGGGGGATGCATACTCCACCTGGCTGAAATGGGGGGGGGATGCATACTCCACCTGGCTGAAAGGGGGGGGGGATGCATACTCCACCTGGCTGAAAGGGGGGGGGATGCATACTCCACCTGGCTGAAAGAGGGGGGGATGCATACTCCACCTGGCTGAAAGGGGGGGGGATGCATACTCCACCTGGCTGAAAGGGGGGGGGGGATGCATACTCCACCTGGCTGAAAGGGGGGGGGATGCATACTCCACCTGGCTGAAAGGGGGGGGATGCATACTCCACCTGGCTGTGAGTATCACGGAGAACGGAGACAGAGGATGGGCACTCACAATGCACACAACCCCTCTGCATACATTGGGTGATGGCATGCAAAACAGGCCATGGAAGCCATGAGCATATACAGGTAGCATTGTGTGAATAAATTAGGTCATGTAGATGTGAGCCAAATTAACAGTTGGATGCAAGCCATGATGGAACATCATGTTCTTGATCAGACAACATGACTGACACATACATTCTCGCCTACATTCAGGTGATGCAGGCTATCCCCTGAAGAGTTGGCTCCTTACACCAGTCCGGAACCCGCAGAACCAGCACGAGGAGGACTTCAACCGTGCACATACACGTACTCGTGTGGTCATAGAGCAGACATTCGGCCTATTGAAGGCACGGTTCCGAAGCCTCAGTAGGTCTGGTGGGGCACTCCTGTATGGCCATGAGAAGGTGGCAAAGATCGTCATGGCATGTGTAATGCTACACAATATGTGCGTCAGGCAGAATGTGCCCCTGCCCCCTGACGCAGAACTACAACCACCTGACGATGAGGATGAGGAGGGAGCAGATGGGGCGGCACCCCATGGAGGAGGCGATGCACAGGAGGGGCGTGCAATGCGCCAAACTATCATCGACCACTGCTTCTAGCACACATGGCTGGTGTGTGTCACATGGTGACTGCACTTGGGGCACTGTGTGGCACCGGGACATGCACACTGTGGACTGTACACCAATAAAGCACACATGCGCAAAGAAAAATTCAACACACTCTGGGTTTTTTTTCAAGGTAAAAGTGTATTCAAGCCATGGAACGTCGTGACCCACCACCTCCCACCTCCCCCCTGCACACCCCCCCCCCAACTCCCCCCTTAACTCCCCAACACACCTCCCCGCCACCCCCCTGCACACCCCAACACACCCACTCCCCCCTCCACCCTTCCCCCCCCCTGGAATCCCAACAAAGGTGTGAGTTAGTCTGTGCAGCAGTGTCTGAAGTAGGATTCCTACACTGTCCGGCCACTATTGGCAGCCCCCTCCACTGGCCCCCGGGGCACCCCTGCCTGTGCTGCGGAGGTTCCTCCCCGATCGGCGGATGGGGCTGCTCGGTGTCGAGCTGGCAACCGAGGAGGATCCTGCCTGCTCATTTGGACGCATGTCCCGAATTGTCTGCACAAGGTCAGTGATGGCGTGCCGCACAGCAGCAAGTTCCGCGCAGATGTCCTTTGTGGAGGACTCTATAGCGCCCTTCACTGTCTCAGCACATTTCTCCATTGCTGCACTTGACCCCCCACATTCTGCAACATGTTCTTCGAGCAGCGAGGAAAGTTGCTGCTGCCGGGTGACAATCGCCTCCAGGGAATGGTTGGTATTCTGGCCCATGGCTAATGGCAGTGGTATACCCATTGGGCTGATCACCCCCTGCAGCGGGGATTGAGTGGCTGGCCAATCGTCATCCTCTGGCTGATCCTGTGTGGCATCCGCATGCGGGCTGCTTAGGGACAGGTAGGGGGAATGAGGGTGGGCTGTGGGGCTTCTGACATCACTCTCCTCAAAGATCCCTGCTTCGCTATCGGAGGAGGCTGCAATGGCAGCAGTTTCCCCTATAGTGCTGCTTGCAGCAGAGGCTGTGCCTTCTGTGTGCATGATTTGTGTGATGTCTGCTGCTGCTGCTGCTGCTGCTTCTGTACTGCCTGCTGGGGTGGCTGTCTGTGCCCTGTCCTGTTTTCCTTGCATGGATTTTGGCTGCTGTGGGGTTTTCCTCGGGACGGCAGAGGTGGAGGGTTGTGGTGTTGGCACAGTTGTCCTGGCCCTCTTGGTGGGTGTGGAGGCAGTGGTGTCCTCTTCCTCAAGGTCGGAATTTGAGCCTGTGGTGGGACAAAGGAGGGAGAGTGTTATTGATGGGTCTGCGGACATTGGCCGGGCATTGTGGCGACTGGCATCTTATCAGTTAGTACATGTGGCACATTTCATGCAGGGGAAAAATAGTTGTCTCCCTTTTGTGTGGAAGTAGCATGGAGGTATGTGGGTGCCTGCAGTTAGGGTGTGCATACTGCATGTGTACAGGGTGCAGATCGGATGTATCTGTGGGCAGTCTCCTGCTGATGTGTTGCATTTACACTATGGGCCAACATTGTACTTCACATGAATGGACTTAGGTGAGATTTGCATGCCTTGATTTGAGCCACCTACCTGCATCGCCTGATGTCGGGGCTCCTCTCTCCATTCCTCCTACTCCTTCAATGCTCTGCATTCCGATTGTGGAGGCACAGATTTCCTCCCATGGCTGCAATTTAATAGGGGACTCCGATCCTCCCCCAGTTGCCATTGCCTGGTTCATGTTTGCTGATAGTATGCTCCTGACTCTGAGCCGGAGATCGTCCCACCGCTTGCGGCACTGTGTGACATTGCGGGGTGTTGTTCCCACGGCACTGACCCGCTGAGCTACCAGTGCCCATATGGCCTTCTTCTTGGATATGGCCGGTCTTGTCATTTGGTTGGAGAATACCACTGCGGCGTTCTCCTGGAGGGTCTCCGCTAGCATGGTAAGCTCCTCTCTGGAGAAGCGGTCTTGCCGCTGGCGGTCACAGGCTTTTTTCACCACTTTAGGCATTTTCCTGCAGGTAGAAGGTTGAAGCTGGTATTTGCGGGGTCTCAGGCTCGGATGTCCAGTGGTTGGGGAGGATGGCAATGGATTGTGTTTTTAAAGATGGCCGCCGTGCTCTTTCCCGTTCCGCCGCGGTGACGCTACTTCCGGTTCCGCTTATCTACGGTCAACGCTAATTGCGGTGACCGCTAACTACGGTCACCGCTATGTACGGTGGTCGGGGTGGCGGTGGTGCACCTTGCGCCGCATACGATGCCGGTAGGTGCCGTTTTGGGGGCATTACCGCCATGGCGCAGTTTACATTACCGCCATGGCGTAATGCTCGTGCGCGATGGGTCGTAATGTGGCGCACTTTACGCCATCGTCCCACGGCGTTAACGCTCATTACGCCATGGCGGTAATGACGGCGGATTACCGCCAGGGTCGTAATGAGGCCCACTGTGTCCTGGACCTGGGAGTGGAAGTTGCCAATTAACAGGCCATGTTAAAGTTGTGCTAAAGAGATTGCATCCTGGTATGGGAGTGGAAGCTGGCAATTACCAGGCCTTGTTGAAGTGGTGCTAAAGAGACTGCCTCCCGGACCTGGGAGTGGAAGTTGCCAATTACCAGGCCATGTTAAAGTGGTGCTAAAGAGATTGCATCCCGGACCCGGGAGTGGAAGTTGCCAGTTACCAGGCCATGTTAACGTTGTGCTAAAGAGACTGTATCCTGGACCAGGGAGTGGAAGTTGGCAATTACCAGGCCATGTTAAAGTTGCGGTAAAGAGACTGTATCCCAGACCTGGGAGTGGAAGTTGGCAATTACCAGGCCATGTTAAAGTTGCGTTAAAGAGACTGTAACCAGCACCTGGGAGTGGGAGTTGCAAATTACTAGGCCATTTTAAAGTAACGCTAAAGAGACTGTATCCAGGGCCTGGGAGTGGAAGCGGGCAATTCCCAGGCCATGTTAAAGTTGCGGTAAAGAGACTGTATCCCAGACCTGGGAGTGGAAGTTGGCAATTACCAGGCCATGTTAAAGTTGCGTTAAAGAGACTGTAACCAGCACCTGGGAGTGGGAGTTGCAAATTACTAGGCCATTTTAAAGTTACGCTAAAGAGACTGTATCCAGGGCCTGGGAGTGGAAGCGGGCAATTCCCAGGCCATGTTAACGTTGTGCTAAAGAAACAGTTTCTTGGACATGGGAGTTGCCAATTACCAGGCCATGTTAAAGTTGTGTTAAAGAGATTGTATCCTGGTACTGGGAGTGGAAGTTGGCAATTACCAGGTCATGTTAAAGTTGTTCTAAAGAGATTGCATCCCGGACAAGGGAGTGGAAACTGGCAATTACCAGGCCATGTTAAAGTTGTGCTAAAGAGACTGTATCCCGGACCTGGGAGTGGAAGTTGCCAATTGCTAGGCCATGTTAATGTTGTGCTAAAGAGAACACAAGCATACTAGAGCTTAGTAGAGAAGCACCCACCTGCCAAGTGGTATTGAAGACACTATTCTATACTGTCAGTCGAAGTTACCAATTGCCGGGCTGCGTTAAAGGTAAGGAAGCACACTGGAACTTGGAGAGTGAGATCTCATAGACTGCTATGTCCTGGAAGCGGAAGCCTCCCTTTTACATGTTACAGTTTGCGAAAAAGCGGGATGGCAAATGAAGAAAACACAACATATTTTTTTAAATGACAAAATTATGTTTTCAAGAATATGTCATCATCCTAGATTGCTACAATATATACACACTATTGGGTCTCATTACGAGTTTGGAGGTATTTCAGAGGAAAATTCTCTGAAATACCACCAAACGAAATTACTGTTACCGCCACTTGGTCAGGCGGAATCACAAGTGGTTGTGGCGGTGTCATTCCCTATTTATTTTTGGTCCATTGGACCCAATGGGCTTTTTTTGCGGAATTACTGCGGAAGAATTACAGCCACAGTAATTCCGTCAATTCTGCTGATTTCTGGGCGTTGAGTGACAGATGTACCTCCAGGGTTTTGCTGGAGGTACATCTTCCACTCAAAACCAAAACACATAATTTGGCATAGTGGTAAAATTGGAGATTACCTCCAATTTTACCACTTACTGCCATATGTTATGTTATGTTATTATGCTTATACCACGGCAAAGCCCGTGGGCATCCAGGCGCCGAGAGATAGGTAGGTGGAAAAAGGACTACTCATGGGGGTTCATACTAATTAAAGAGAAACGTTTTCAACTGTTTCCGAAAAGCAAGGTGGTTCTCTGTTTTACACAGCTGTAGAGGCAAGGCATTCCATGCATTGGCTCCTTGAACGTGCAAGGCCCGGCCAAAACCCTGGGCTGGTTTTACCCGGTCAAGTTCCAGTAAGGGGCCTCCTGCTGATCTCAGTTTTCTCTTAGGCTGGTAGGCATTTACTCTGTCCTTCAAGTACACTGGGGCGTTACCAAAAATGCACTTGTGGCGTGCAGATAGCAGTTTAAATTGAATTCTTGCTCCTACTGGGAGCCAGTGTAGCTTTTTCCGTGCTGCAGTTGTTGGCTCCGAGCACTTCATCTGAAAGATGATGCGGGTGGCTGCGCTCTGGATTTTCTGCAGTTGTTGAACATCGGCCTTGTTTGCCATTCTCTTAATTCAGCATCACTGTACAGCTCTGTACAGCTCTTGTTCTTTGTACTGTGACAAGTTGCTCAATGTATCGCTCAACAATAACTGACACTTTCCAGGTTTTATATATATTAGGAAGTTGGGGTTCCCAGACAAGGGGGCATCCCTGCTCCTTTCCTCATCCCTATCCCTGATGTCCTCCTCTGCCCCAATATCGCTAGGGGACCTGTACTATCTGGTTCTATCCTCAAACTCAAGAGGACTAAAGAGCTTAGTTCTATCTAACTCACTCCCCTCAGTGACTTTCTAGGGACCCAACGGGATAGTATAGGTGATCCTTTGCTATCCTTCTGATGGGCAACTCCTCGGCTTCTCCTCACTCACCTGTCCCCCTCTTCTCTCACATCACCCTCCTCATCTCTCTCGGTACACTGCCCGCTTGTCTTACCGCTAGCTCCTGCTTCTCGTGTCTCCACCTTTCAACTGTTCTCTCCCTTGATCCTGTACTCAGGTTCCTGGTCTTACCTCTCTATATCTCCCTCTTTGCCATGTCCCACTGGGTCGTACCCTGTCGCTCTAACCTCCTATTTTTTGTTTTGTTTTTTTATTTGCATCAAAATTGCATAACATTTTTTTTTTTGCAAAACTGACTAGAGAGCAAAGAAACAGAGAACCAGAAAACCAAGTCAATAAATAATGACGTTCCGCATTAAAAGAAAAACAATTGCGCAATATTAAAACTTAAGAAAGAAAAAAAGAAAAAGAAACATTTGAATTTTCTAAACATAGCACTCTCCGGTAAAACCTCCAGCAGAAATGCCGTCACTGCTAAAGGATACAGGGCCTCATTACAACTCCGGCGGTAAGGGTTTTACGGCGCCGTAAACAGCGCCGACCCTTACCGCCTGAGTACGAGGTCCCTTAGCGCCATGGCGGATTTAACACCTGCTTTTAGCAGGTGTTAAAATCCATGGCGCTAAGGGACCATGGAGTTAATTACGCCACCGTAATTTACGGTGGCGTAATTAACGCCTTCCCCACTCCCATTATGCCCTATGGGGCAAAAATGGGAATGGGGAAGGGTAAATGGGGATTGGGGACTTACCGCCCCGCCAAGGTCGGAATGGGGCGGTAAGTCCGCCAACCACCATGGCGTAAAAGTAGTTTACGTCATGGTGGTAAAGTCACGGCCCAGGCGGTAACTTACCGCCTGGGTCGTAATGAGGCCCACAGTATTTTTTGACCTGACACAAGGCAAGACCACCAAGCTTTCTACTCCATCAAAATAAAGTCAGAGAAAAAAAGAGCAGAAATGTTTGAAACGTTGGTCTTTTAAAGAAGGACATTGAGCCATCAGATGGAAGAGAGACTCTACTCTCCTATATCTGCCCTCCAACTCCCTTCTAATCATCCAAACCCAGCAGTGCCCCTCACTCTATCCGTCCCTACACCTACACACACACGGAACATCTTACCTTCACTCACTCACAGTAGTCCAATATTCTCCTCCTTCTCCACCCGACACCCTCCTTGCTGGTCCCTTGGTCCACCCCGTCTACTGCTGTCCTCTCCGAACACTTTCATCCTCTACTGAAACTGCTAGCTTATTATATGCCAGCCCTACCTGCTTCTCAGAAGTGCACCCCAGCTCCTGTTGGCTTCCTAAATCAGCTGCTCCACTTGGCCAATCGCTAGCTGAGCTGCTCCCCTGGGGGCCGGAACCTCCTCTGGAAGTTATTGAGATGCCTTCCAATCCTGCCACCTTTTTTCTCTTGTGTTGACATCTGTTCTGGGTGAACCTCTGCGAGTGTGGGGGTGTTTCTAGGTCTCCCCTGTTCCTCTGCAGTCTCTTGTCAGTTCCAGTTTTGTAGTTGCTGACCCGCATATCCCAGTTAATTTGGTTTTCTTAGGGTAGGTGTTTGGTGTTGAACCTCCAAACCGCTTCCATTTGACTCACGACTATATTCCACTTGCTCAGAGTCGGGTTTTCCCAGTTGAGCACAGGTGCATTCTGCTAGTGGTAGCTCGAATTTCCCTTCCAGCGGTATTTGTTTACCGGACCCATCCAGGGTTTGCCAAATCTTCTCGCTCACTTGCAAAGGCAACCTTGCTAGCGAGTATGGGGATGCTTGAAAATGTTATTTGACGTCTACTGCAAAAAAACTAGTTTTCAGCAAATAGCAAATACGTTTTAGTTTGTGTGGCTGGTATGTGGTTGGCAGCATTGCACCAAATATGAAGTGTGCTTTTGTGACAAGGACTATTTTACAGAAATCACTGGTAAATATTTTGTTTCCTGTCACCATGGGGTGAGTGCATTTCTCTTCGGTCGAGTATGAAAATTAAGGAACTCATCTTGCAGGTCTAGTGGGATTTGAGTTGTATTCGAGATGTTTGCAGTACCGGGTTCAGGCAGATCATCAGAGTGCTACGCCGCGCGTAGCAACTTCCAAGACGTCTGGTGATGGAAGCACCAGAACGTGGGGAGCTCCCAGGGGGTTTACTGGTACAGCAGAACCTTGTGGCAACTGATGGAACGGACCTGGTGGCTACCAAGGTACCATCATTAATGTGATTAACAGGGCCATCTACTTACTGGGATGCACCATCATTGCACAGTACCAACTGAACGCTTCTGTAGCCCCAGTGAGTGTTTCCAACAGCCCATCCGAGACAGCGTTCGATTCGAAGACCTTGGACTTTGGAGACTCCCATGTCTCAGAGAGGGTCAAGGACCACCCGAGGTAACGGCTAGCCCTGTGTGCCGAGGCATTCTCCACCAGCCCTTGGGACATCGACAAGGCCCACGGAGTGGACTCTGGATCCAGATGTCTGATGACACTCCAATCAGGGAGCGGTCGCAACGCCTGTCCCCAAGAGATGTGGAAGATGTGCGCCGCCATCTGGATTGCGGGGATTATCCAAGAGTCCAGGAGCCCCTACGCTTCTCCCATCGTCATCACCCAGAAAAAGAACGGGCATGTGCTAATGTACATCGTCTACGTTTGACTTAACACCTGCACTTTTCTAGACCAGTACAACACCATGCCCCTGGTGATCGAGGCATTGGACTGCCTGACTCAGAGTAGTGGTTTTCGGTCCTGTACTTGCGGGCTGGGTATTAAAAGATCCTGATGCATTAGGCGGATCGTGAGAAGACAGAGTTCATCTTTTTATTAGGATTTTACGAGTTTGTCAGAATGCCTGAGGGGATCTCTGGTGTGCCACTGGTTTTCCTGCAAGGAATAACAACAGGGTAAATTCGAAGAAATGTGGGAAAACAACTACATTCCCAAACCGTTAAACAAACAGTATTGTATCACAACATAAATGGTTCTTTGGGAGAAAAGATGTTGATCAAAGCTTGACTAGTAATTGTTAGACAAATGACAATTGGGTAAACAATGTGCTACCTATCCCTGAAGGAAGAACACCCTGACCCTAGCCGGGGTGCCTGATCCTAGATGGCGGATGACGCAAAGCCTATCTAACAGAGATAGATGGAGAGGAAGCTGTCCCTCGTCTCTACCAACTGTATGGGTATAACAACATTCATTAAGGATTTTTTAATCACAAAAGAGCAACCAGAAAAGCACAACCTATTGGCTACTGCAGGCAACAAGACTGGTTATTAGATCTTGCTGAGACAGCTGATTAGCTGGCATAGGCATTGCTTAGCCATGGGATTTCTATACATATTTTATTCACCATAGGGCATCAAATTAGCCGCATGCAAGTGGTTGTGCTTGTTAGAAAAATGTATAAAAATGTACCCATATCAATGGGACACCTTAAAAGGCTCACGTAATGTGAGTTTTTAGAAGTTATCTCTATATTTTTGTATCCCCCTTAATTGTCTAGATGGTCTTCCAATGTGCCTCAGGAAGAGGCAATGTGGACGGGCTGCTCAGTCCCCTGTTTAGCCACGTCGTTTGGCGAACGGTCGGGGACCAGCATTGTGTTGGATTGGGTGGCTTCTGAATCTGCAGATCCTAATTCTAGTCGGAGTGTTCTGCAATGCTTATTCGGAAAGACTTTGTATGCTCAGTCCGCTGGATGGAGAGAGACCAGCCCGGCGGACGCGGTATACACAGAGGAGCACATACGGGTACGTCACGCAAAGGCAGAGCGGTGGGCGTAGGAATAGGGGTCAGATCTCGAGTCTTGTTGCTTGCAGCATCCAACAGCTTCCTCTCCATCTATCCAGGTTAGATAGGCGTTGCACCATTCGCCATCTGTCATACAATATGATATAGGCATTTATAATGCGCCTATACACAAGAGCTTCAAGAGCAAGGCACGCCCGCTAGGGTCAGGGTGTTCTTCTCTCAGGTATAGGTAGTACATTATTTACCCAATTGTCGTTTAACTGATTTTCCTGCACCACGTGGAAAAGACTGTCAGTGACATGAACCTCCTGGAGGTACTTGTATACTTGGATGACATCATTGTGCTTGGGAGGACCCTTTAAGAATGCAACAGGAGGCTCATGAAGGTGCTGGATTATCTGCAGGAGCAAGGGCTAAAGGTCAGTGTGGACACGTGCCTGTTTTGCAGAGCATGCATCAAGTACATTGGACACATTGACTCTGCGGGTGGCATCGCCATGGACCCAGTAAAGATGATGCCCTCCTTACCTGGCCAAGACCGCGTACCCTCAAGGCGTTACAGAGTTTCCTGTGATTCTGTAACTACTACAGGAGGTTCATCACAGGATTTTCCAACATCGCCCAAACACTTGTGGATCACATCCAGAGCAGCTGGAGGAATACCGTCAACTCTTGGAACCATTTATTCCATCCATGGCAGCCCTTTGGTGAGCGGTGAATCGACGCCACAAAGGCTCAGAGGAGCTCAAGTGGACCCAGAGTACCAATCCTGGCCTTACATCTTGTACATGGATATGAGTCTGAAGGGATTGGGAGCAGTTCTCTACCAGGAGACCAACAGCACAATTTGACTGTTCGCTCTCTCCAGCCGAGGCCTGCACATGAAGGAGATGAACTACCCAGGCCACAAGTTGTAATTTCTGGCATTAAACTAGCCTGTTACAGAGAAGTTACCAGATTACCACTGTGGTTCCAGTTTCATGATGAGGATGGACAACAACACCCTTACGTATGTGTTGAAGTCGATGAATCTGGATGCTACTGGACACAGATGGCTCGCTGCACTGTCCACATAAGATTGCAATTTACAATACAGACCTCGCCACACTAGCATCAATGCTTATGCCCTCTCCGAGAGGCCTCATGATCAGACGGATGATACGGTTGGATCCACCTCGTGGAAGGAGTTGTCTTCAGCAGGCTTCTAAGCTATCTGCTAGGCTGCAAGTCAGCAGGAGCCAGACAGAGCCAGGAGCGTGGATTGCTTGGGATCCTCAGCTGAGGTGGTACCCGCTGTTTACAACACCATCCTGGAGGTATCCGAGCTACCACGTCTGGCCCGGGATGAAATCCACATGTCCCAGCTAGTGGGTCCTGACATCGCTTTGCTTCTGAAAGCCAAGCCCGCGGGAGTGGATGTGTCAATAGACGTCCCTCATGACCCCAAGCATGCTGCGAAGCTGAAGTTGAAAGCGCTTGCGCAGAAAGGTGAAATCCTGTACAAAAAAAACCAAGTTGAAGACCGGCTACTACATTGCCTCGTATTACCACAGAGATTCCACCAAGCTGTATTGTATGCACTCCTCGACCATCATGGACATCTTGGCAATGATAGAATTTTCAGGTTGGTAGCCTCAGGTTTTTTCTGGCCCTGGCTAGCAACATATGTTGAGTATTATTGCCAGCACTGCGCCAGGTGTGTCACCAGGAAGAACATGGCTCATTCTGTAGTGCATCCTCATCACCTGCAGAGTTCTAGGCCCGTGGACCTTGTCTGCATCAACTTTTTGAAGTTGGAGATGGACAGGTGTGGTGTACAGAACATCCTGGTGGTGACAGACCACTTCATTCGGTAAGACTAGGAATTCCCATCAAAGATCAGCGTGCCACCACTTTTGCCCACATATTGTGGGAAAAATACTTTCTGCACTACGGTTGGCAGGCCAGGATTCATTCCGACTTGGGACCGGATTTTCAGTCGACACTCATCAAGCAGATGCTGGAGCTGATTGGCATCAAGAAAGCCCATGTACCTCCATACCACACTCAGGAGAATACCCAATTGGAGAGGTTCAATCGCACCCTCTTGGCGATGTTTGGCTCCCTGAGACCAGAGGAGAAGAACAGCGGGAGCCAGCATGCGGCCAGCCTGACCCATGCTTACAACTGTATAAAGAACAATGTCTCTGGGTTTACACCGTACTTCTTGATGTTTGGAAAGGACGGCCCACTGCCTGTAGACCTGTGTTTTCAAGTATCCTGCAGATGCAACCGGCAGCAAGTATTACTCCAGATTTGTATATCGATTAGAGCAGGCAAATCAGGTTGCCCAGGCTGCTGCGGAGAAGACAGTGTAAGGGAAAAAACGCTGTCACGATACCAAGGTCTGGTTTCATGCACTTCAACCTGGTGAATGTGTGTTGATCCACAGCCTGAGAAAGAGCGGACACAAAAAGCTAGGCGACAAGTGGGAGTCTCAGCCATTCATCATATAGCATCAACTAGAAGAGCTCCCCATCTACCGACTGCAAGAGGAAAGACAGCCAAGGAATATCAAGACCTTGCACCAAAAACACCTGCTCCCAGTCATGGATGAGGATGAGCTGACACCGGAAGAGACTGAAGAAGAAGTGTCGAAGAGGCCCATATCAAGACAGCATCGAATCTGCGCTGAAAGGCCCAAAGAGGATTGTCAGATCTGCCAGACTATGCTACCTCCTTCTCCAATCAACAAGCACAACAGACTAAAATATTATTTGTGTGACTCCTGGGCCAGAGCAGGAGTGCTATTTGACACCTCCTTCCCCCTACGGATCTACAGAGGAGACAGAGGATAATTAATACACAGAAATAGCCAATACACACTTACTTCAACTATAAGCTTACCGAAATAAGGAAGGCTTCTAGCATGGAAAACCTGTGAATGATCCAGGTCCTAATTAAATACTTAAAATCTAAATACCTGATATCCAATAACAAACTAGATGGACGGGTTCTGGCAACCATTCACTGTGACCTTTGTGAGAACACTGAGAAGCGGGATCTTCTGGGCTTTGGGCCCCTTCCTAGCGTGAGTCGTGGATAAGAGGAAAGGACCCTGGAAACATTGCAAGTCAGCTGGCGTGCGACATTGTTCGCCGTTGTGCATTCCCAAGTCGCCATAGGAGGCAGTATTGCTGCCAAGTGAATCCAGGAGCTCAGAAGATCTGGTGCAGCATGCACGGACTGGCAAGCGAGTCCTGCAATGAAAGATGGGAAGGTAAACCCCCACCCTGCCATGGACCCTAAGAGCATGCAACGCCCACCCTGAGGTCCACCCCCACCCAGAGAGGGCTGAGGGATACCCAGACTAGGTTTCTCAGGAAACAACTGATGAAATCTCCTCATGAGTCGGGGAGCCATGAGATGACGACGAGGTACCCAGGAGAGTTCCTTCACTCCATAAACTTTCCATTGAAGCAGGTATTGTAGGGAACAACCCCGGATACGAGAGTCAATGATATATTGCACTTTGTGCTCCTCTTGAGGACCTACTGCTGGGAGTGCCGAAGACAGATTTCTAGGTGTGAGGAACTCATGGTATCAAAAAGAGAGCCACAAACAAGAGATGCAAGTTCAACAGCTTTATTTATAACTTTGCAAGGGGTTGGAGACTTCCTAACTGGCCCTAAATCTAAAGTGGGAGTAAATGTGACCATAAAGTAAAAGTAAAACAGGGTTATATGTGATTTTACCAAAGGTACAATTTACCAATGTAAAAAATACCAACAAAAAACACTGATTTTTAATTTTTCTATTTGGGGGGGCCTCCCAATCCCCGTTTTTCCCCACCCTTTTAACCTTATCCCCACCCATGTTAACCCCTTAACCCACTACAATATACATATTTATTTAAAATGTTCTGTATTTTTTTGGTATTTTTTACTTCGGTAAAATTTACCACTCTGATTTTCTTTCGGTAAAATGACTGGACACCGTAAAACAGTCCTAGTCAGTACAGTCAAAACAAAACCTAATGCTTGCCCTAATTCTAACACAAAAAGGTGCTGCAAGGGAAATGTACACAAAATGAAAAGGATAGTGTTCTCAACAAAAGAATCAGGATGGCACAGGGTTTGAAGCAATGATGCATCCCTTCCCCAAGATTTCACCTTGAGACAATGGGATTCCAGGGCATAGGGACTCGGGCAGCGAAGCACACTCTGGCTTACTGGGCGCCTCAACAGAATGTTCAGGCTTCTTTCATAATCAAATGTTAGTTTGGACTTTCCAAAAACAAAGGATGAAAATGATTTCCACAAATAGACTTCTTTGTCTTGAAACAAAAACCTTAATAGTCACAATCTTTCAGAAATGTCTTAGGGATACCCTTCCCCAAGCTTTCTGTGTCGAAGACTTTCGAGACATCATCGGTTTGGCTTCTGACTATGCCTGACCACTTCGACAACCGTTACCTTCACTTTCTCCCAATGCTTTCTGGTACTTGTAGTTGCAAGATTATAGACTTCTCTCCATCGGGCTCAAGCCACTCATAATATTACTGGTTTCCCTCGGTCGGGCTCAGACCTCTTGTCTTTCACATCAGCCTCCCTCAGTCGGGCTCAGGCCTTCAATACCTTTTCCACAGTTCACAAAGCCTCCCTCAGTCGGACTCAGGCTTCAAATGCATTTCTCCAGCTCACACAAGCTCCCTTCAATCAGGTGCAAGATACAATCCACATTATTTTCTATTTCCAACATTACCTTTTGCTTCGGGACTTTGAATAGTCAAGCATTTTACTACAGAGACTTTCAATTGTGCTGTATCCAACAGCAGGAACACTCTGTATACATTGTATCAAACTGTCTCTTTAAAGCATTAATTTTTCTTTACTTGCAGTTGTCGTATTATGCACAACCTTGTCTTGATACAGTTACTTTCAAGCAAATATAACCAGGCCTTTGTTCTTCCTTTTTGTTAACTCACTGGCTGTGTTTTAATATTGTTTGCATGTTGGAGTTCCAGGTTCCTTTACTTGTAGCTTTATCGAACCTCCCCAATTCAATAATTCACCAGGAGGGAAGCAAGCTTCTCATCAAGGTTCCCCAGAAGGACAATTTGCAGCTCTGGTTATCAGCTGCTTGTTGCAAGTGCGGTTCTTTTGTCTGGCTTTCTTGAGACCTCCCTCCAGGGGGTCATAAAGCCCTCTGGTTTTCTGCCCTCCAATCTTGCATTCATAGCAGCTCCTGATGTCTGGTCCCTTCTTGCTCCCAGCCTCACTCAGAGTGTACCTGGGTTCTCCTGCTTTTATCCAAGGTGGGGACTTTAACACGTTTCAGGTGGGGATGTTTGGAAAGGGAGGCCTGACCTTGCCTGGCCTCATTACCGGGACAGAGCCATTGAAAAGAGTCTGAGGTAATCTTCATGGCGTTGTTCCTGATCCTCCTCAGCCCAGTAGTACTGAGAGAGTGGGATGGGTGAGGATCATGGGAATTGTAGTGTCCTACAAAGTTGGTTGTGACAGGGGTAAGAATTATGTAAAATAAAAGGGGGGGGAGGGGACAAAAACTGTGGGGTTGCCATTTTCTTCTGTAGTAAGAAGCTGATTTTTGAAAGGCGTTTGATAAAGAAGGAGTATTCCTCACCGGTGTTATGTGAGATAGAATTTGTTCCATCCTGGTTGGTATCCCAGATTTGTTTTCCAATAAGGGATGAGGTTGCGGGAGTTGGTATAACAGTAACCTAAAAAGGCTGAGGGGGTGTCGGGTAAGGAAGTCGAAGCAGGGGTCAAGGAATACCATATCTCACCTTTAGGTGCTCTCCCCCAAGCTCCCCAGAGATCCTTACCCAGATGATCTTCCCTCGCTTGTCCGCCCCCAGGGTTGAGATCCAAAAGCGATAGTCCGCCCCTGGCTACCTGAGCACGGAATCCCTGGGTTCCAGCAGTGAGAACATCTTCAGGTTTCTCACATAGGGTACACTAAGAGGTACAAGTCGGTTTAAGCAGTGCAACATGAAAAACTGGATGTATTTTATAATGTGATGGCAATTCCACCTCGAGAACAACAGGGTTAATGATACGGGATTCAGGAAAAGGTCTGATATAACTATGTTTAAACGTCTTGGTACACACAGGTAACTTAATGTTCTCAGTGGAAAGCCAGACTATTTTTCTTATATTTGTTTATTGGACATCTGTATGGCACCTATACACAGGTGTTTCCAGGTGCCACAAGGCAAAAAAAGGAGGGTGGGGGACATGGGAAATCAAAGAATACAACAATAAAGAAAAACAGTTATATTGGTCTCGTGACAATCCTACCGTACAAGTGCATGAGTGAGGTGATAAGTGGAAGGGGGAGGGGTAGAGGGAAAAGTGCAGAAAAGGGGTGTCCCCACGGTGGGGTCAGCCAAGAGCTGGTTGGGCCGAAGCGGCAAGTGCCAGGGGAAAGAGGGTGGGGGAGTGCAG